>NW_017217890.1:0-12236 GCF_001704415.2 Capra hircus | reverse complement strand
CAGAGTTAGTGTGATTAGCCTCGAGATGCCTCAGCGGAAACGGGCCTCATCTCGCCTGGAGGGGAGAACCTGCTGGATTTTCTCGAGTTGCGGCATGTGCTCTCGACTTACGACGGGGACCTCAGGGACCCGCTCTGGTGGCCTCAGGAAAGACCAGTCCCCATGCGAGTTGCTCGGGGGACTCACGGGATTCCTCTCCCATCGATGCCGTGGCCTAAGACCTTGTGTGGAGTCGGTTGCGGAACCTGAGGATTCCTCTCCAGGGCTGACATGCATCTTGGGTACTTCTGGAGTCTCCCCAAGGGAGTCAGTCCTCGTATCGAGTGGGGTCATGCACGTGCGCTTTCCTCCCCAGCTCTAGCAGCAGTGTCACGCTTCCCGTCGAGTGGGTCAAGGGATCTGTGGCTTTCCCACGAAGCTTTCCCACAGGGCTGTCCCACGTGCCACCGTGGTGTGAGTCGATCCTCGGCTTGAAAGTCGAGGCAGTGCAGGGAAAACAGGTTTCCCTAAATGGACTGAGACATCTGGGGGACTCTGGGAATGGTGGCACGACCCTAGAGTTCCTCTCGCCTTTCCTCTGGAGAGCGCCTCCTCTTGAGATGCGACGGGAACGCCGGGAATTCTTTCCCGACCACGCAGGGAAAGATCCCTCCTCTCGAGCTAGGAGGCGGAAACAGCGCTCCTCTGGATGAGGGCGGGACTCTCGTGCTTCCTCTCGAGTGGAGACGGGTATGTCGCGGAACTTCTTGAGTTGCAGCAAGGGTGTGAAGGACCCTTTGGAAGTTCCAGAGGTTAGGTGTGATTAGCCTCGAGACGCCTCAGCGGAAATGGGCCTCATCTCGCCTGGAGGGGAGAACCTCCTGGATTTTCTCGAGTTGCGGCAGGTGCTCTCAACTTACGACGGGTCCTCAGGGACCCGCTCTGGTGGCCTCAGGAAAGGCCAGTCCCCATGCGAGTTGCTCGGGGGCCTCTCGGGATTCCTCTCCCGTCGATGCCGGGGCCTAAGACTGCCGGGAGCCAGTGTGAGCAAGCCCGCCCGTGACAAGGTTATGAGGAAGGAAGCTGACATACGCAAGGCGTGCTCAGACTTCAGGGACCCCTCTGGAAGTTTTTAAGCATGTACCCCAACAAATATCTGCCGGTTTTTGTGCTCTGCTTTTTCACTCTTCTGACCTTTTCTGGAAAAAGTCAATTCAGCGCGTTAGTCTTCTGCATTTGAAAGAGTGTTTCAATCCAAAAAACCCTCTGATGGCTTTCTAGCCTGCCTGTAGGACTCGTACAGCTGCGCTTGTGATTGTTTGAGGCCTCCTGACCGCAGGAGGCACAGGAAGCTTAAAACATCCTAGGAATGCAGGAGCTTTCGAGGAGTCAAAATCTTTAGAATAGGACTGATTAAAAGTTTCATTTTTTGGGTCAATGCTTGCTGCCAAATTTTCATATCCTTTATTTTTAGATATAGTTGGTATATAGAAAAACAAGTAGTAGACCTGGTATTAGCAACATTATATCTTTGAGTTAAGTACCTTCTTTGTTATAACCCACTGCACATTTGTTCTATAGAGATGTAACTTTAATGCTTTAAGGAGATGCAGATTAAAGAAAAACACTTCAGGGGAAACAAAATTAACGTTCATTAAGGAACAGAGCCAAAAAGTGTTAACAAGCCTCTTGGCCAGAAGATAATGTAAATCACCTGAGACCTTTTGTATACAAAATGATATACAGAAAGAATCTGGGTTGTGAACGCTACATAATTTTGTGTTATCCATTGATCTCCATGTTTTATCAAAAAATATAAAAGGCCTTGTGAACAATAAAGGAGGAGACCAGGGTCCGGGGGCCAGTTTCTCGGACCAGCTTCTCGAACTAGTCTCTCAGCCTGGTTTCTTGGGACTCTGGCTCCCCCGTGTCTTTCTCTCTCTTTCTTCTTCTCTACCTTTCCTTCTCTCTGCTCTTTACTTTAACTTCAGGCTGAATCTCCACCTGGAGTGCGGAGGCTAGCAAGGTCTACTTACTTGCCCTGGCTGTTAAGACCCGCACGAAAGGGAGCTTAAGGCGAGGCACCCTTAGATATTCAAGCGGGCGCCGGTGGCCCAAAGTAGGTGGTGCAAATTCCTTGTGTGGAATTTTATTGGCCTTCCGCGTAAACCAAGCTATTCAGCCCTCTTCCTCCACTTAATCTTCTTACTACACTATAGTTTCCAAATCTAATCTTACATTAATAAATAAACAAGTCTTTCCACGACAACGCCGTCCACAGTTCGAATTCCCTGGATCCACCGGGGCTGGAGCCCGGCATAAGACCTTGAGTGGAGTCGGTGCCGGAACCTGAGGATTCCTCTCCAGTGCTGACATGGATCTTGGGGTACTTCTGGAGTCTCCCCAGGGGAGTCAGTCTTCGTCGCGAGTGGGGGTATGCACGTGCGCTTTCCTCCCGAGCTGTAGCAGCAGTGTCATGCTCCCCTTCGCGTGGATCAAGGGATCTGTGGCTTTCCCACGTGGCTTCCCACAGGGCTGTCCCACGTGCCACCGTGCTGTGAGTTGATCCTCGGCTTGAAAGTCGAGGTAGTGCAGGGAAAACAGGTTTCCCTGGAATGGACTGAGACATCTGGGGGACTCTGGGAAGGGTGGCACGACCCTGGCGTTCCTCTCGCCTTTCCTGTGGAGAGCGCCTCCTCTTGAGATGCGACGGGAACGCCGGGAATACTTTCCCACGCAGGGAAAGATCCCTCCTCTTGAGCTAGGAGGCGGAAACGGCGCTCCTCTGGATGAGGGAGGGACTCTCGTGATTCCTCTCGAGTGGAGACGGATATGTCGGGGAACTTCTTGAGTTGCAGCAAGGGTGTGAAGGACCCTTTGGAAGTTCCAGAGGTTAGGTGTGATTAGCCTCGAGACGCCTCAGCGGAAATGGGCCTCATCTCGCCTGGAGGGGAGAACCTCCTGGATTTTCTCGAGTTGTGGCAGGTGCTCTCTACCTACACGGGGACCTCAGGGACCCGCTCTGGTGGCCTCAGGAAAGGCAGGTCCCCAACGAGTTGCTCGGGGTCATCTCGGGATTCCTCTCCCGTCGATGCCGGGGCCTAAGGCCTTGTGTGGAGACGCTGCCGGAACCTGAGGATTCCTCCCCAGTGCTGACATGGATTTGGGGTATTTCTGGAGTCTCCCCAGGGGAGTCAGTCCTCGTCTCGAATTGGGGCATTCACGTGCGATTTCCTCTCGAGCTGTAGCAGCAGTGTCACGCTTCCCTTCGCGTGAATCAAGGGATCTGTGGCTTTCCCACTAGGCTTTCCCACAGGGCTGTCCCACGTGCCACCGTGGTGTGAGTAGATCCTGGCTTGAAAGTCGAGGCAGTGCAGGGAAAAAAGGTTTCCCTGGAATGGACTGAGACATCTGAAGGACCCTGGGAATGGTGGCACGACCCTGGAGTTCCTCTCGCCTTTCCTGTGGAGAGCGCCTCTTCTTGAGATGCGACGGGATCGTCGGAATTCTTTCCTGAACACGCAGGGAAAGGATCCCTCCTCTCGATCTAGGAGGGGGAAACGGGGCTCCTCTGGATGTGGGCCGGACTCTCGTGCTTCCTCTCGAGTGGAGACGGGTATGTCGGGGAACTTCTTGACTTGCAGCAAGGGTGTGAAAGACCCTTTGGAAGTTCCAGAGGTTAGGTGTGATTAGCCTCGAGACACCTCAGCGGAAATGGGCCTCATCTCGCCTGGAAGGTAGAACCTCCTGATTTTCTCGAGTTGTGGCAGGTGCTCTCGACTTACGACCTGGACCTCAGGGACCCGCTCTCGTGGCCTCAGGAAAGGCCAGTCCCCATGCGAGTTGCTCGGGGGCCTATCGGGATTCCTCTCCCGTCGATGCCGGGGCCTAAGACCTTGTGTGGAGTCGTTTGCGGAACCTGAGGATTCCACTCCAGGGCTGGCATGGATCTTGGGGTAATTTTGGAGTCTCCCCAGGGGAGTCAGTCCACGTCTCGACTGGGGGCATGCACGTGCGCTTTCCTCCCCAGCTGTAGCAGCAGTGTCACGCTTCATTTCGCGTGGATCAAGGGATCTGTGGCTTTCCCTCGAAGCTTTCCCACGAGGCTTTCCACGAATCTTTCCCACAAGGCTCTCCCACGTGCCACCGTGGTGTGAGTCGATCCTCGGATTGAAAGTCGAGGCAGTGCACGGAAAACAGTTTTCCCTGGAATGGACTGAGACATCTGGGGGCTCTGGAAATGGTGGCACGACCCTGGAGTTCCTCTCGCCTTTCCTGTGGAGAGCGCCTCCTCTTGAAATGTGACAGGAATGCGGGGAATTCTTTCCCCACGACGCAGGGAAAGGATCCCTCCTCTCGAGCTAGGAGGCGGAAATGGGGCTCCTCTGGATGTAGGCGGGACTCTCGTGCTTCCTGTTGAGTGGAGACGAGGATGTCGGGGAACTTCTTGAGTTGCAGCAAGGGTGTGAAGGACCCTTTGGAAGTTCCAGAGGTTAGGTGTGATTTGCCTCCAAACGCCTCAGCGGAAATGGGCCTCATCTCTCCTGGAGGGGAGAACCTCCTGGATTTTCTCGAGTTGCGGCAGGTGCTCTCGACTTACGACGGGGACCTCAGGGACCCGCTCTGGTGGCCTCACGAAAGGCCAGTCCCCATGCCAGTTGCTCGGGGGCCTCTCGGGATTCCTCTCCCGTCGATGCCGGGGCCTAAGACCTTGTGTTGAGTCGGTGCCGGAACCTGAGGATTCCTCTCCAGTACTGACATGGACCTTGTGGTACTTCTGGAGTCTCCCCAGCGGAGTAAGTCCTCGACTGGTGTGGGGGCATGCACGTGCTATTTCCTCCCGAGCTGTAGCAGCAGTGTCACGCTCCCCTTCGCGTGGATCAAGGGATCTGTGGCTTTCCCTCGAGGCTTTCCCACGAGGCTTTCCCACGAAGTTTTACCACAGGGCTATCCCACGTGCGACCGTGGTGTGAGTCGATCCTCGGCTTGAACGTCGAGGCAGTGCAGGGAAAACAGGTGTCCCTGGAATGGACGGAGACATCTGGGGGCTCTGGGAATGGTGGCACGACCCTGGAGTTCCTCTCGCCTTTTCTGTGGAGAGCACCTCATCTTGAGATGCGACGGGAACGCCAGGAATTCTTTCCAGACCAGGCAGGGAAAGGATCCCTCCTCTCGAGCTAGGAGGCGGAAAAGGGGCTCCTCTGGATGTTGTCGGGACTCTTGTGCTTCCTCGCGATTGGAGACGGGTATGTCGGGGAACTTCTTGAGTTGCAGCAAGGGTGTGAAGGACCCTTTGGAAGTTCCAGAGTTTAGGTGTGATTAGCCTCGAGACACCTAAGCGGAAATGGGCCTCATCTCGCCTGGAAGGTAGAACCTCCTGATTTTCTCGAGTTGTGGCAGGTGCTCTCGACTTACGACGGGGACCTCAGGGACCCGCTCTCGTGGCCTCAGGAAAGGCCAGTCCCCATGCGAGTTGCTCGGGGCCTATAGGGATTCCTCTCCCGTCGATGCCGGGGCCTAAGACCTTGTGTGGAGTCGTTTGCGGAACCTGAGGATTCCTCTCCAGGGCTAGCATGGATCTTGGGGTAATTCTGGAGTCTCCCCAGGGGAGTCAGTCCACGTCTCGAGTGGGGCATGCACGTGCGCATTCCTCCCAGCTCTAGCAGCCGTGTCACGCTTCCCGACGAGTGGATCAAGGGATCTGTGGCTTTCCCTAGAGGCTTTCCCACAGGGCTGTCCCACGTGTCACCGCAGTGAGTCGATCCTCGGCTTGAAAGTCGAGGCAGTGCAGGGAAAACAGGTGTCCCTGGAATGGACGGAGACATCTGGGGACTCTAGTAATGGTGGCACGACCCTGGAGTTCCTCTGGCCTTTCCTGTGGAGAGCACCTCATCTTGAGATGTCACGGGAACGCCAGGAATTCTTTCCAGAACAGGCAGGGAAAGGATCCCTTCTCTCGCGCTAGGAGGCGGAAACGGGGCTCCTATGGATGTGGGCGGGACTCTCGTGCTTCCTCTCGAGTGGAGACGGGTATGTCGGGGAACTTCTTGAGTTGCAGCAAGGGTGTGAAGGACCCTTTGGAAGTTCCAGAGGTTAGGTGTGATTAGCCTCGAGAAGCCTCAGCGGAAATGGGCCTCATCTCGCCTGGAGGGGAGAACCTCCTGGATTTTCTCGAGTTGCGGCAGTCCTCTCGACTTACGACGGGGACCTCAGGGACACGCTCTGGTGGCCTCAGGAAAGGCCAGTCCCCAAGCGAGTTGCTCGGGGCCTCTCGAGATTCCTCTCCTGTCGATGCCGGGGCCTAAGACCTTGTGTGGAGTCGGTGCCGGAACCTGAGGATTCCTCTCCAGTGCTGACATGGATCTTGCGGTACTTCCTGAGTCTCCCCTGGGGAGTCAGTCCTCCTCTCGAGTGGGGGGCATGCACGTGCGCTTTCCTCCCCAGCTCTAGCAGCAGTGTCACGCTTCCCGTCGAGTGGGTCAAGGGATCTGTGGCTTTCCCACGAAGCTTTCCCACAGGGCTGTCCCACGTGCCACCGTGGTGTGAGTCGATCCTCGGCTTGAAAGTCGAGGCAGTGCAGGGAAAACAGGTTTCCCTAAATGGACTGAGACATCTGGGGGACTCTGGGAATGGTGGCACGACCCTAGAGTTCCTCTCGCCTTTCCTCTGGAGAGCGCCTCCTCTTGAGATGCGACGGGAACGCCGGGAATTCTTTCCCGACCACGCAGGGAAAGATCCCTCCTCTCGAGCTAGGAGGCGGAAACAGCGCTCCTCTGGATGAGGGCGGGACTCTCGTGCTTCCTCTCGAGTGGAGACGGGTATGTCGCGGAACTTCTTGAGTTGCAGCAAGGGTGTGAAGGACCCTTTAGAAATTCCAGAGGTAGGTGTGATTAGCCTCGAGATGCCTCAGCGGAAATGGGCCTCATCTCGCCTGGAGGGAGAACCTCCTGGATTTTCTCGAGTTGCGGCAGGTGCTCTTGACTTACGTCGGGGACCTCAGGGACCCGCTCTGGTGGCCTCAGGAAAGGCCAGTCCCCATACGAGTTGTTCGGGTGCCTCTCGGTATTCCTCTCCCGTTGATGCCGGGACCTAAGACCTTGTTTGGAGTCGGTGCCAGAACCTGAGGATTCCTCTCCAATGCTGACATGGATTTGGGGTACTTCTGGAGTATCCCAGGGGAGTCAGTCATCGTCTCGAATTGGGGCATGCACGTGCGATTTCCTCTCGGGCTGTAGCAGCTGTGTCACGCGTGGATCAAGGGATCTGTGTCTTTCCCTCGAGGCTTGCCCAGGAGGCTTTCCCACAGGGCTGTCCCACGTGCCACCGTGGTGTGAGTCGATCCTCGGCTTGAAATTCGAGGCAGTGCAGGAAAAACAGGTTTCCCTGGAATGGACTGAGACATCTGGGGGACTCTGGGAATGGTGGCATGACCCTGGAGTTCCTCTCGCCTTTCCTGTGGAGAGCGCCTCCTCTTGGGATGCGACGGAAACGCCGGAATTCTTTCCCGACCACGCAGGGGAAGGATCCCTCCTATCTAGCTAGGAGGCGGAAACGGGGCTCCTCTGGATGAGGGCGTGACTCTCGTGATTCCTCTCGAGTGGAGACGGGTATGTCGGGAAACTTCTTCAGTTGCAGCAAGGGTGTGAAAGACCCTTTGTAAGTTCCAGATGTTAGGTGTGATTAGCCTCGAGATGCCTCAGCGGAAACGGGCCTCATCTCGCCTGGAGGGGAGAACCTGCTGGATTTTCTCGAGTTGCGGCATGTGCTCTCGACTTACGACGGGGACCTCAGGACCCGCTCTGGTGGCCTCAGGAAAGACCAGTCCCCATGCGAGTTGCTCGGGGACTCACGGGATTCCTCTCCCATCGATGCCGTGGCCTAAGACCTTGTGTGGAGTCGGTTGCGGAACCTGAGGATTCCTCTCCAGGGCTGACATGCATCTTGGGGTACTTCTGGAGTCTCCCCAAGGGAGTCAGTCCTCGTATCGAGTGGGGTCATGCACGTGCGCTTTCCTCCCCAGCTCTAGCAGCAGTGTCACGCTTCCCGTCGAGTGGGTCAAGGGATCTGTGGCTTTCCCACGAAGCTTTCCCACAGGGCTGTCCCACGTGCCACCGTGGTGTGAGTCGATCCTCGGCTTGAAAGTCGAGGCAGTGCAGGGAAAACAGGTTTCCCTAAATGGACTGAGACATCTGGGGGACTCTGGGAATGGTGGCACGACCCTAGAGTTCCTCTCGCCTTTCCTCTGGAGAGCGCCTCCTCTTGAGATGCGACGGGAACGCCGGGAATTCTTTCCCGACCACGCAGGGAAAGATCCCTCCTCTCGAGCTAGGAGGCGGAAACAGCGCTCCTCTGGATGAGGGCGGGACTCTCGTGCTTCCTCTCGAGTGGAGACGGGTATGTCGCGGAACTTCTTGAGTTGCAGCAAGGGTGTGAAGGACCCTTTGGAAGTTCCAGAGGTTAGGTGTGATTAGCCTCGAGACGCCTCAGCGGAAATGGGCCTCATCTCGCCTGGAGGGGAGAACCTCCTGGATTTTCTCGAGTTGCGGCAGGTGCTCTCAACTTACGACGGGTCCTCAGGGACCCGCTCTGGTGGCCTCAGGAAAGGCCAGTCCCCATGCGAGTTGCTCGGGGGCCTCTCGGGATTCCTCTCCCGTCGATGCCGGGGCCTAAGACTGCCGGGAGCCAGTGTGAGCAAGCCCGCCCGTGACAAGGTTATGAGGAAGGAAGCTGACATACGCAAGGCGTGCTCAGACTTCAGGGACCCCTCTGGAAGTTTTTAAGCATGTACCCCAACAAATATCTGCCGGTTTTTGTGCTCTGCTTTTTCACTCTTCTGACCTTTTCTGGAAAAAGTCAATTCAGCGCGTTAGTCTTCTGCATTTGAAAGAGTGTTTCAATCCAAAAACCCTCTGATGGCTTTCTAGCCTGCCTGTAGGACTCGTACAGCTGCGCTTGTGATTGTTTGAGGCCTCCTGACCGCAGGAGGCACAGGAAGCTTAAAACATCCTAGGAATGCAGGAGCTTTCGAGGAGTCAAAATCTTTAGAATAGGACTGATTAAAAGTTTCATTTTTTGGGTCAATGCTTGCTGCCAAATTTTCATATCCTTTATTTTTAGATATAGTTGGTATATAGAAAAACAAGTAGTAGACCTGGTATTAGCAACATTATATCTTTGAGTTAAGTACCTTCTTTGTTATAACCCACTGCACATTTGTTCTATAGAGATGTAACTTTAATGCTTTAAGGAGATGCAGATTAAAGAAAAACACTTCAGGGGAAACAAAATTAACGTTCATTAAGGAACAGAGCCAAAAAGTGTTAACAAGCCTCTTGGCCAGAAGATAATGTAAATCACCTGAGACCTTTTGTATACAAAATGATATACAGAAAGAATCTGGGTTGTGAACGCTACATAATTTTGTGTTATCCATTGATCTCCATGTTTTATCAAAAATATAAAAGGCCTTGTGAACAATAAAGGAGGAGACCAGGGTCCGGGGGCCAGTTTCTCGGACCAGCTTCTCGAACTAGTCTCTCAGCCTGGTTTCTTGGGACTCTGGCCCCCCGTGTCTTTCTCTCTCTTTCTTCTTCTCTACCTTTCCTTCTCTCTGCTCTTTACTTTAACTTCAGGCTGAATCTCCACCTGGAGTGCGGAGGCTAGCAAGGTCTACTTACTTGCCCTGGCTGTTAAGACCCGCACGAAAGGGAGCTTAAGGCGAGGCACCCTTAGATATTCAAGCGGGCGCCGGTGGCCCAAAGTAGGTGGTGCAAATTCCTTTGTGTGGAATTTTATTGGCCTTCCGCGTAAACCAAGCTATTCAGCCCTCTTCCTCCACTTAATCTTCTTACTACACTATAGTTTCCAAATCTAATCTTACATTAATAAATAAACAAGTCTTTCCACGACAACGCCGTCCACAGTTCGAATTCCCTGGATCCACCGGGGCTGGAGCCCGGCATAAGACCTTGAGTGGAGTCGGTGCCGGAACCTGAGGATTCCTCTCCAGTGCTGACATGGATCTTGGGTACTTCTGGAGTCTCCCCAGGGGAGTCAGTCTTCGTCGCGAGTGGGGGTATGCACGTGCGCTTTCCTCCGAGCTGTAGCAGCAGTGTCATGCTCCCCTTCGCGTGGATCAAGGATCTGTGGCTTTCCCACGAGGCTTCCCACAGGGCTGTCCCACGTGCCACCGTGCTGTGAGTTGATCCTCGGCTTGAAAGTCGAGGTAGTGCAGGGAAAACAGGTTTCCCTGGAATGGACTGAGACATCTGGGGGACTCTGGGAAGGGTGGCACGACCCTGGCGTTCCTCTCGCCTTTCCTGTGGAGAGCGCCTCCTCTTGAGATGCGACGGGAACGCCGGGAATACTTTCCCGACCACGCAGGGAAAGATCCCTCCTCTTGAGCTAGGAGGCGGAAACGGCGCTCCTCTGGATGAGGAGGGACTCTCGTGATTCCTCTCGAGTGGAGACGGATATGTCGGGGAACTTCTTGAGTTGCAGCAAGGGTGTGAAGGACCCTTTGGAAGTTCCAGAGGTTAGGTGTGATTAGCCTCGAGACGCCTCAGCGGAAATGGGCCTCATCTCGCCTGGAGGGGAGAACCTCCTGGATTTTCTCGAGTTGTGGCAGGTGCTCTCTACCTACACGGGGACCTCAGGGACCCGCTCTGGTGGCCTCAGGAAAGGCAGGTCCCCAACGAGTTGCTCGGGTCATCTCGGGATTCCTCTCCCGTCGATGCCGGGGCCTAAGGCCTTGTGTGGAGACGCTGCCGGAACCTGAGGATTCCTCCCCAGTGCTGACATGGATTTGGGTATTTCTGGAGTCTCCCCAGGGGAGTCAGTCCTCGTCTCGAATTGGGGCATTCACGTGCGATTTCCTCTCGAGCTGTAGCAGCAGTGTCACGCTTCCCTTCGCGTGAATCAAGGGATCTGTGGCTTTCCCACTAGGCTTTCCCACAGGGCTGTCCCACGTGCCACCGTGGTGTGAGTAGATCCTGGCTTGAAAGTCGAGGCAGTGCAGGGAAAAAAGGTTTCCCTGGAATGGACTGAGACATCTGAAGGACCCTGGAATGGTGGCACGACCCTGGAGTTCCTCTCGCCTTTCCTGTGGAGAGCGCCTCTTCTTGAGATGCGACGGGATCGTCGGGAATTCTTTCCTGAACACGCAGGGAAAGGATCCCTCCTCTCGATCTAGAGGGGGAAACGGGGCTCCTCTGGATGTGGGCCGGACTCTCGTGCTTCCTCTCGAGTGGAGACGGGTATGTCGGGGAACTTCTTGACTTGCAGCAAGGGTGTGAAAGACCCTTTGGAAGTTCCAGAGGTTAGGTGTGATTAGCCTCGAGACACCTCAGCGGAAATGGGCCTCATCTCGCCTGGAAGGTAGAACCTCCTGATTTTCTCGAGTTGTGGCAGGTGCTCTCGACTTACGACCTGGACCTCAGGGACCCGCTCTCGTGGCCTCAGGAAAGGCCAGTCCCCATGCGAGTTGCTCGGGGCCTATCGGATTCCTCTCCCGTCGATGCCGGGGCCTAAGACCTTGTGTGGAGTCGTTTGCGGAACCTGAGGATTCCACTCCAGGGCTGGCATGGATCTTTGGGTAATTTTGGAGTCTCCCAGGGGAGTCAGTCCACGTCTCGACTGGGGGCATGCACGTGCGCTTTCCTCCCCAGCTGTAGCAGCAGTGTCACGCTTCATTTCGCGTGGATCAAGGATCTGTGGCTTTCCCTCGAAGCTTTCCACGAGGCTTTCCCACGAATCTTTCCCACAAGGCTCTCCCACGTGCCACCGTGGTGTGAGTCGATCCTCGGATTGAAAGTCGAGGCAGTGCACGGAAAACAGTTTTCCCTGGAATGGACTGAGACATCTGGGGGGCTCTGGAAATGGTGGCACGACCCTGGAGTTCCTCTCGCCTTTCCTGTGGAGAGCGCCTCCTCTTGAATGTGACAGGAATGCGGGAATTCTTTCCCCACGACGCAGGGAAAGGATCCCTCCTCTCGAGCTAGGAGGCGGAAATGGGCTCCTCTGATGATGTAGGCGGACTCTCGTGCTTCCTGTTGAGTGGAGACGAGGATGTCGGGGAACTTCTTGAGTTGCAGCAAGGGTGTGAAGGACCCTTTGGAAGTTCCAGAGGTTAGGTGTGATTTGCTCCAAACGCCTCAGCGGAAATGGGCCTCATCTCTCCTGGAGGGAGAACCTCCTGGATTTTCTCGAGTTGCGGCAGGTGCTCTCGACTTACGACGGGGACCTCAGGGACCCGCTCT
>NW_017217889.1:0-12239 GCF_001704415.2 Capra hircus | reverse complement strand
TGCTTAAAAAAAACATAAATATAGCTCTGACTATATGGAGGCTTCTTGGCAAAGGAATGTCTCTGCTCTTTAACATGCAGTCTAGGTTTTGTCACTGCTTTTCTTCCAAGAAACAAGTGTCATTTAATTTCATAGCTGCAGTCATCACCTGCCATGATTTTTGGAGTCAAGAAAACAGAAGTCTGTCACTGTTACCATTGTTTTCCCCATCTATTTGCCCCTGAACTAATAGGACCAGATGCCATGATCTTAGTTTTTTGCATGTTGCGTCTTAAGCCAGCTTTTTCACTCTCCTCTTTCACCTGCATCAAGAGGCTCTTTAGTTATTCTTTGCTTGATGCTATATCGGTGGTGTCATCTGCATATCTGAAGTTATTGATATTTTTATTTTTTCTCTTAATTTCAGCTTGTGTTTCCTCCAGCCCAGCATTTTCCAAGATGTGCTCTGCATAGAAGTTAAATCAACAGGGTGACAAATGTAGTAGTTTTTTTTTTTTTTTCTTTTCCCCAATTTCAAACCACTGTTCTTCTTTATCTGGTTCTCACTGGTTGTTTCTTGACCTGGATACAGGTCTCTCAGGAGGCATGTAGGTAGTCTGGTATTTCCATGTCTTCAAGAATTTCCTGCACTTTGTTGTGATCCACACAGTGGATTTTTATCATAGTCAAGAAAGCAGAAATAGTTTTTTTTTTAAAATAATATTCTGCTTTTTCCATGTTCCAATGGATGTTGCCTATCTGACCTCTGGTTTCTGTCTTTTCTAAATCCAGTTTGAACATTTGCAACTTCTAGGTTAATGTGCTGTTAAAGTCTTGCCAGGAGAATTGTGAGCATGCCTTTGTTCGATTCACTTCAGCTGCTCAGTTGTGTATGACTGTTTGTGAGCCATGGACTACAGCAAATCAGGCCTTCCTGTCCATCACTGACTCCCAGTTTAACTGAAATTCATGTCCTTTGAGTCGGTGATACCATCTAACTGTCTCATCCTCTGTCCTCCCCTTCTCCTCCCGCTTTCAATCTTCCCAAACATCAGGGTCTTTTCAAATGAGTCAGCTCTTCACATTAGTTGGCCAAAGTATTGGAGTTTCAGCTTTAACCTCAGTCTTCTAATGAATATTCATGATTAATCTCCTTTAGGATGGACTGGTTGGATCTCCTTGCAGTTCAAGGGACTCTCAGAAATCTCCTCCAACAACACAGTTCAAAAGCATCAATTCTTTGGTGCTCAGCTTTCTTTATAATTCAACTGTCACATCCATACACGCCTACTGGAAAAATCATAATCTTAACTAGGTGGAGCTTCGTTGGCACATTTCCATCTCTGCTTTTTAATATGCTGTCTCAGTTCAATTCAGTTCAGCTGTGTCTGACTCTTGCGACCCATGAATCGCCACAAGCCAAGCCTCCCTGTCCATCACCAACTCTCTTAGTTCACTCAGACTCACATCCATCGAGTCAGTGATGTCATCCAGCATCTCAGTTGTTCATAAATTGTCTTCAGAGGAGTTAGTGTGTAAAATAATGGCAGTTGTGTGATATTTGAACATCATGTGGCATTGCCCTTCTTTGGATTTCAAATGAAAAACTGACCTTTTCCAGTCCTGCAGCCACTGCTGACTTTTCAAGTTTTCTGGCATACTGAGTGCAGCACTTCAACAATAGCATCTTTTAAAATTTGAAATAGCTCAGCTGCTGTTCCATCACCTCCATTATCTTTGTTGGTAGTGATGCTTTCTAAGAGCCACTTGATTTCACACTCCAAGATGTCTAGCTGTAGGAGAGTGATCACCCCATCATGGTTATCTAGGTCATTGGGAACTCTTGGGATAGTTCTTCTATGTAATCATGCCGCCACTCCTTAATATCTTCCAATTCTTTTAGGTTCAGACATTTTGGTCCTTTATTGTACACATATGTGCATGAAATACTGCTTTGATACCTCTTATTTTCCTGAAGAGATCTCGAGTCTTTCCCAGTCTCTCATGCCCACTCAGTAGTTTAGCAACATTTATTGTTCATGGATGTGACGTGCTTCCAGTGCTTCTTATTCCACTTGAATCCTACACTCCCAGTAGTGTATCAGAATCCCTTGTTTCACCACAGGGACCTGCTTTACCTGCTTCTTCTCAACCCCAGATCAAAGACATTTCAGTACTTTATCACCATAGAGTATTCAGTGCATTAACATGCGACACTTTCCAGTGTTTCCTTGTCGCCTGGGACTAATCACCCAGTGGTATAAGTGCCCATACTCTATTTTCGTGCTGTTACACAAGTCAAGTGCTTCATTTCTGAAGCGAAAACACACTCATCATCCAGTGTCTTAGTGCAGAAACGTGGCTTGAGGAGCTGCTTCATCCACCAGTCAAACACTCCCAGGGGTTTTTCACCACCCAGCGTTCAAGTTCTGTGACATGCTTCAAGTGCTTCTTTGTGTACACGGGGTCAAAGACACCCAGTAGTTTGTCATTATCCAGTGTTTCAGTTATGCCAACAGGCTTCTGGGTTTCTTCATTCCCTCAGGTCATCACACCAAGTGGTTTTGTCCACTATCCAGTGTTTCATAGTTACAGTATGCTTCCAGAGCTTCTTTTTCTGCCTGGGTCAAACATACCAAGTAGCTTGTTCCCGTCCACGTTGAGTTCTGTGAAACGGATCCTGTGCTTCTTGTCCACCCTAAATGAAGCACACTCAACGTTTGTCACCATCCAGTGTTTCATGTTGGTGGCAAGGTTCAGATACTTCCCCATGCACTCTGGGGTCATACACACCCTGTTGTTTATCACCTGTTTCAGTTTTTTGACATGCTTCAAGTGCTTCTTGCCTCTCCTGGGTCAAACACACCAGCAGTTTAGCAACATCCAATGTTTCAGTACTGTAACATATTTTCAAGAATTTTGCCACACACCACCGTCCAGAAGTACCCAACAGTTTATCAGCATTCCATGCCTCAGTTCGAGGACTTGCCTCAAGTGCTTCTTCACCAACCCGAGACAAAACACACCCAGTAGATTGTCACCATCCATTGTTTCAGTCCTGCAGCAGGCTTCATGTGCTTCTTCATCCTCTCTAGGTGAAGCACATGCAGTAGCTTATGACCATTTAGTGTTTCCATTTTATGGCAGATTCCAGGACTTTTCCATCCTCACCAGGCCAAACACACTCAAACATTTACACCATCCAATGCTTTACTCTGTGACATTCCTCCAGTCTTCCTCATTATCCCAAGCCAAAGACATCCATAACATTCACCACCTACTGTTCCAATGCCAAGATCCACTTCAATGGTGTGCTCATTCTCCCCCATTTAACGACATTCACCAGGCTATCACCATACAGTGCTGAAGTTCAGTGACATGCTCCCAGTGCTTCTCCATCCATTCAATGTCAAGCCCAGCTGGCAGTTATTGACCATTAAACGTTTCATTGTGTGACATGCTTCAGTCAAATGTGGCCCAAGATTATTTTAAAAAAAAAAGAAAGAAAGAAAGAAAAAGAAAGAAAAAAATCACTCTTTAAGGGGTGATCAGTTCAGCTCAGTCACTCATTCATGTCCAACTCTTTGTTATCCCATGAACCGCAGCAAGCCAGGCCTCCCTGTCCTTCGGTAAGTCCCAAACCCATGTCCATTGAGTCAGTGATACCATCCATCCATCTCATCCTCTGACATCCCCTTCTCCTCCTGCCCTCAATCGTTTCCAGCAACAAGATGCTTTCAAATGAGCCAGCTCTTCACATCAGGTTGCCAAAGTATTGGAGTTTCAGCTTCAACATCAGTCCTTCCAATGAACACTAAGGACTGATTTCCTTTAGGATGGACTGGTTGGATCTCCTAGCAGTCCAAGGGAATCTCAAGAGTCTTCTTAAACACCCAGTTCAAAAGCATCAATTCTCAGTGCTCAGCTGTCTTTATATTCCAAAACTTACATCCATAGATGACTACTGGAAAAACCATAGCCTTGACTAGATGGACCTTTCTTGACAAAGTAAAGCCTATGTTTTTTAATATGAATATAATAATCAATAATAATCAATTATCAACAATAATCAATAAGAATAATTAATCATCTAGGTTGCTCATAAGTTTCCTTCCAAGGACTGAGCGTCTTTTAACTTCATGGCTGCAGTCACCATCTGCAGCGATTTTGAAGCCCAGAAATATAGCGTCATCTTCTGTTTCCACTGTTTCCCCACCTATTTGCCATGAAGTGGTGGCATCAGATGCTGTGATCTTAGTTTTTTGAATGTTGAGCATTAAGCCAACTTATTCACTCTCTCGTTTCCCTTTTATCAAGAGGCTCTTTAGTTCTTCACTTTCTGCCACAAGGCTGGTGTCATCTGCATATTTGAGATTATTGGTTATTTCTCCGTCAATCTAGTTTCCACCTTGAGATTCCTCCAGCCCAGCGTTTCTCGTTATGTAGTCTGTGTAGAAGTTAAATAAGCAAGGTGGCAGTTATACAGCCTTGAGGTACTCCTTTTCCTTTCTGGAACCAGTCTGTTGTTCTATTTCCAGTTCTAATTGTTGCTTCCTGACCTGCATACAAGTTTATCAAGAGGCAAGTCAGGTTGTCTGGTATTCCCATCTCTTTCAGAATTTCCCAAAGTTTATTGGTGATCCACACAGTCAAAGTCTCAATAAAACAGAAGTAGATCTTCTTTTGGAATGCTCCTGGTTTTTCAATGATCCAGCAGATGTTGGCAATTTGATCTTGGTTGCTCTGCCTTTTGGAAAACCAACTCGAATATCTGGAAGTTCCTGGTTGATGTATTGCTGAAGCATGGCTTGGATAATTTTGACCATTAATTTAGTAGCATAGGAGATGAGTGCAACTGTGTAGTAGATGGAGAATTCTTTGGCATTGCCTTTCTTTGGGATTGGAGTGAAAACTGCCCCTTTTCCAGTCCTGTGGCCAGTGCTGAATTTTCCACATTTGGTGCCATGTTGAGTGCAGCCCTTTCATAGCATTGTCTTTCGGGATTTGAACTAGCTCAACTGGAATTCTATCCCCTTCACTAGCTTTCTTTATAGTCATGCTTCCTAAGACCCACTTGAGTTTACATTCCAGGATGTCTGGCTCTAGGTGAATGATCACATCATCGTGATTATCTGGGTCATGAATATCTTTTATGTACAGTTCTTCTGTGTATTTTGGCTACCTCTTCTAATATCTTCTGCCTTCTGTTAGGCCCGTGAAACGTCTGTCCTTTTACTGAGCCCGTCTTTGCAAGAAATGTTTGCTTGGTATCTCTAAGTTTTTGAGGAGATCTCTAGTCTTTCCCATTCCTATTGTTTCCTATATTTCTTTAGTTCAATGTGTGTGGCACAATTCAAATGCTCTCTTCCCACTCTGATCAGTCCTAGTCAATAATTGGTACCAACCAGTGTCCAGTGCTGTGACATATGACCAATTTCAATTCTTCCTTAATGAAGTCAGTAAAAAAAAAAAAAAAAATCCCGGAGTTGATCAATACGCAGTGTTCCATGGCTGTCACTGGATTCGAGTACTTCCTCACCCACTCCAGGGTAACATAGTCATTTATCACCATCCATTGTTTCAGTACACTGACAGTCTTCAAATGCTTCTACAGTAATCCTGGTGTAAAATTTCTAGTACTTAGAAACAGCCAGTGTTTTAGTTTGGAGCATGACCCAATGGCTTCTTCATGCTCACCATAAACCAAACTCCGTAGTTTGTCGCCATCCCAGTGTATACATGAAGTGATATGCTTAAAGAGCTTCATCATGCACTTTAGATCTAGACAGTCTTTCAGCTCCATACAAGCATTTCAGCGCTGTGACATGATTTGAAATTTTGTCTGTGCACACTGAGGCATACACAGCCAGCAGTGCACCATGCTCCAGTGTTTCAGGACTTTGATAAGATTAAATATGTTCTTGGTCCCACTAACGTCAATACACTCACCATTTATAACCATCTTGTTTCACTGCTGTGACATAATGTCAACTGCTTCTTCATCCATTCATGTGTCAAACAAACTCAGTAGTTTTTCCCCATCTAGTGCTAGTGTTCAGTACTATGAAATGATTCTGAAGCCTCTGTGTCCATTCCAGCTCAAACATAGTCCGTATTCTCAATCAGTGCTTCAGTGATGTCACATGCCTTCAAGTGTTTTCTTCATTCACTCCATATCAAGTACATGCAGTCGTTTATAAACATGCCAGTGTTTCAGTTGTATGACTTGCTTCAAATGTTTCTCGAATCCACTTGAGCTGAAACATACCCAGTAGCTTATGACCGTTGGTGTTTCCGTGCTGTGACATGTTTCATGTGCCTCTTCTTCTACACCGTGTTGAATGCATGCAATAGTTTATCACCATCAGTTGTTTCAGTTCTGTTACATTCTTCAAGTCTTGTTTAATATACTCTGGTTCAAATACACCTAGAAGTTGTTCACCACCAACTGTTGAGTTCTGTGATATGTTTCAATTGTTTCTGTAGATACCAGTTCATACACACTCGTACATTTATCACCATCCAGTGTTTTTGGGCTGTCATATGGTTAAACGAGTCCCCTTCCTACCCCAGGTCAAATACACCCAGTGTTCATCCACATCCAGTCTTTCAGCTATGTGATACAATTCAAGTGCTTTATCATCCATTCTCGGAAGACACAGCCAATAATTTATCGAATTCCAGTGCTTCAGTGCTGTGAATTTTTTAAAGTGTTTCTGCATCCAAATAGCTCAGGAAAGATTAAGAGATTGTAAGTATCACTGGTTCAGTTTTATGACATGGCTTCAGGGCCATCTCCATCTACATTAGATGGAACGCACTCAGTAATTACCACCATCCTGCAAATCATAGGTAAACCATTCTTGGAATGCTTCTTTGTCTACTGTGGCTCAAACACACCAAGTACTTTTTCACCATTCAGTGTTTCAGTGCTGTGACAACTTCCACTGCTCCTTTGGGTACTGACACGTCATCACACCAAGTGTCTTGTAACTACTAGCTTACACTCTAGAGAACATATCTCTCTTCTGCTGAGACTGAGATGTAGAGCATGCATCTCACCACTATTAAGACCCCATTCTAAGCACACATGCCCCTTCTGCAGTGGCTAAACTCTGGAGGAAATGTGACAACACTATTGATCCTGTATTCTAGAACACACATCTTACCATTGCTGAACCAGTGTTCTACAGCAGGCTTAGCACAGCTACTGAGCTTGCATTCTAAAAGTATCATCCTACCTCTACTGAGTCAACATTACATGGCATACATGATCCGACTTCTGAGTTTGCACTATGGAATACACATTATGCCACTACTGAGCAAGCTCTAGTGTACACATGACCACGTATGGATTCCTACTGTACTATTGTGCTCATTTCACATACTAAGCAAGATAATGCTCAAAATTCTTTCTGCTAGGCTTCAACGTATTTGAACCAAGAACTTCCAATTATATACGGTGGATTTAGAAAAGGCAGAGGAATGAGGGCTTATACTGCCCACATTCGTTGCCTACTAGAGAAAGTAAGAAATCAAGAGATACCTGGAATAACAGGCAAGGTGGACCTTGGAGTACCTATGAAGTATGGCAAAGGCTAACAGAATTCCCTAAGAGAACTCACCATTGATAGGAAACACCCTCTTCCAACAACACAAGAGATGACTCTTGAGATGGTCAATGCTGAAATCAGACTGATTATGTTCTTTGCAGCCGAAGATGGAGAAGCTCTATACAGTCAGAAAAAGCAAGACTGAGCAGTGACATGGCTCAGATGAGCAATGCCTTAAAGAAAACTTCAGCCTTAAAGTGAAGAAAGTATGGAAAACCACTAGACCATTTGGGCTGACCAAAATCAATCCCTTATGATTACACAGTGGATGTGACAAATAGATTTGCGGGATTAGATCTCATAGACAGACTGCTTGGAGAACTATGGACCAAGGGTCATGACATTCTGCATGAGACAATGAAGAAAACCATACCCAAGAAAAATAAATGCAAAAAGGCAAAAGGTTTGTCTGAGGAGGCCTTACAAATCACTTAGAAAAGAAGAGAAGCTAAAGGCATAGGAGAAAAAGAAAGATAATCCATTTGAATGCAATTTTCTTAAGAATAGCAAGGAGAGATAAGAAAAGCCTTCCTCAGGGATCAATGCAAAGAAACAGAGAAAAACAATTAGATGGCAAAGGACAGAGATCACCTCAAGAATGTTACAGATACCAAGGGAACACTTCATGCAAAGATGGGCACAATAAAGGAGAGAAAATATATGGACCTTACAGAAGCAGATATATTAAGAAGTGGTGGCAAGAATACAGAGAAGAGCTGAAGTTAGAAGAAGAAGAAGGAGAAGAAGGAGGAGAAGAAGAAGAAGAAGAAGAAGAAGAAGAAGAAGAAGAAGAAGAAGAAAGAAAAGAAGAAGAAGAAGAAGAAGAAGAAGAAGAAGCAGAAGAAGCAGAAGAAGCAGAAGAGGAAGAAGAAGCAGAAGAAGCAGAAAAAGAAGATCTTAATGACCCACATAACTGTGAACGTGTCTTTATGCACCCAGAACCAGACATCCTGGAATGTGAAATCAAGGAGCCCTTAGTACAGAACTATGAACAAAGTTACTAGAGGTAATGTGTTTCCAGCTGTGGAATTTCAAGTCTTACCAGGTTATGACATTAAAATCCTGCACTCAATATGCCAGCAAATTTTAAAGGCTCAGCACTGGCCACAGAACTTGGAAAGGTTAGTTTAAACTCCAATCCTCAAGAAAAGCTATGCCAAAGATTGTTTAAACTAACACAATTGCACACATCTCACATGTAAGCAAAGTCATGTTCAAAGTTCTCCAAGCTAGGCTTCAGGCAGTAGATGAACCGAGAACTTCCAGATGTTAAAGCTGGATTTAGAAAAGTCAGAGAAACCAGAGATCAAATTGCCAGCATCCATTGGATCAGAGAAAAAGCAAGGGAGTTCAAGAAAAACATCTACATCTGATTTGGACTATGCCAAAGGTTTTGACTGTGTGGATGACAACAAGCTACGGAAAATTCCCGAAAAGACGCAAATACCAAACCTCTTTAGCTGCCTGCTGAGAAATCTGTAGGCATGTCAAGAAGCGACACTTAGAACTTGACATAGAACAATGCGCTAGTTTCAAATTGGGAAAGGAGTACATCAAGGCTGTATAGTGTCATGTGGCTTATTTAACTTATATTCAGCACATCATGTGAAATGCCAGGCTGGATGAAGCCCAAACTAGAATCAAGATTGCTTGGAGAAATATCAATAACCGCAGATTTGCAGCTGAAACCACGTATATGACAGAAAGTGGAGAATAACTAAAGAGCATATTGATGGAAAGAAAGAAGAGAGTGAAAAACCTTGCTTAAAACTCAATATTGAAAAAATGGAGATCATGGCATTTGGCCCCGTGACTTTACATCAAATAGGGAAATCATGGGGAAAAATGGAAACAGTGATAGACTTGCTTTTCTCGAGCTCCAAAATCACTGCAGATGGTGACTGCAGCCGTGCAATTAAAAGGTGCTAGATCCTATGAAGAAAAGCTGTAACCATCTAAAGAGCATATTCAAAAGCAGAGGCATTACTTTGCAATGAATGGTCGATCAGATCCATACCTATATAGTTTCCATTACTCATGCATGGATGGGAGAGGTGGACTAGACAGGAAGTTGTGCCTGGAATAATTGATGATTTTGAACTGTGGTGTTGGAGAAGTCTCTTGCGAGTCCCTTGGACTGCAAGGCGATCAAAGCAGTCAATCCTGATGGAAATCAGCCCCTGAATATTCATTGGAAGTACTTTTGCTGAAGCTGAAACTCCGATACTTTCGCCACCGGATGCCAAGAACTAACTATACGAAAAGACCCTGATGCTGGGAAACTTGAGTGCAGAAGAAGCGCCTAACAGACGATGAGATGGTCCGATGGTACAACTAATTTTGTTGCACCTGAATTTGAGCAAACTCTGGGAGTTATTGATGGACAGTGAGGCGCGGTGTGCTGCATAATAAGGAACATAACATTCCTTATTATGTTGCAGAGAGTTACTATGCCTGGGCAACTGAACAACAGCAGAATGAAACATCTCAGTAAGAAGCGAAGACGCAAACTTTCAGGAAGATGCTCAGAGACAAATAGAGAAAAAATATCAATCCACTTCTCATACAGCCATTTTTACTGTTATTGAAACAAGTTTTTTCCATATTTAAATATGGCTTTCCTGAAGTATGTGAATTCTAACGTGTTTTTTCACCCCAGAGAGGTGTGTTGATGAAGTCAAGATGCACAGAGACATGTCAGTTCTCACAGACTCCCTTAATAAAATCATGATGTACTTCAGGAGCTGGGGGTATTTTTTCCATGGGAATAAATATTTTCATGAGGAACTCTGTAATACTTTAGAAAATGTTCCTTACTATAATCAAATTTGTTTTGGAATATTTGTAGTCTTTCCTTTGGTGTCAGAAGATACTGCAGCCCTAACAATAAGGCAGGGTTTTTCCAACCAAAACCCTGAAACAGAACAGCTCAGCACACTCTAAAAGCACATTTAGAAAAGTGTTAATTTGCTATTCAAATCAGTGAGCATTATACCCAAATTAAAGAATGGCTAAAACAGCTTGAAGAACATCGCTAGAGCCTGCTAAAAGAAATCAATATGGGATTAATAGTATGAAAGGTTAGAGTAGATGAAACTTGAATTATATTAATGGAAAATATATTAAAACTTTCCTAGCATGTGGAGAGAATGAGAAGTCTCCTCAGAAACTAAAACAAACAAAAACAATCTACACATTATTTTAGAAAATCCAGCTGGCTTCAGAATGAAATATAAAGGTGCAGAAGAGATAGCTAACAGGTTAGGTAGATATATGTATCCTCAAATTATTTGACCAACATGATGTTTCATAGGCTTTTAGGCATTCACACCAACAAATTTGAACTCTGATGGTTGGGATACCCTTACCTCTCATCCTGCTGAACTATTGCCTAGAATATTTTTATTCTGTGATAAATTTCTTCTAATCAGTATCATTCTATCACGTTTTGAAAAATAAGTATTTTTGTGCTTTCAACAGGCAGATTACATTTGCTTGTTGCTAAATAGAAGTAGCTAACTTCTCTGCTAAACTCACTGTTATTTTTTAAGGTCTTATTTATTTTATTTATTTATTTTTCTATTTTTTTTTTTTTAATTTTTAATTTTACTTTATTTACTTTACAATACTGTATTGGTTTTGCCACACATTGACATGAATTTTTGTTATTTTAAAAATTTCATTTATTTTGGTGGGCCAGGTAGTCATGGATGTTCAAGGGCTTCTCTAGCTGAGGCAAGTGGTACGGTGCACTTCACTATGCTGCATAGCTTCCATTGTAATGTTTTTTGTTGGAGAAACTGGCTCTAGTTTTGGCACATGAGCTCCTGAGTTGTGTCCCATGAGCTTAGTTACACTTCAGCATGTGGATCTTCCCAGACAAGGGTCGTTGGGAGCTGACTATTAATCGCTGGATCACTAGGTAGTTCTGAACAAACGCAGACTATATAGGCTGGAAGATTGATACTGTGCATATGAAAGCCAAGAAGTACTTCTTAAGTAGATACTGTGTTGCTTTGGGGTATTGCCCTGGTGGCTCAGTGGTAAAGAGTCCACTTCATAATATAGATGACCCAGGGTTGAGAAATCCCTGAGTTGGGAAGATACATCTTCCAGAAGAGAGAATGAAAACCAGCCTCAGTATTCTTGCCTGGGAAATCCCACAGGCAGAGGAGCCTGGTGGTCTGTGGTCCATGGAGATGAAAAAGAGACGGAAATGACTTAGCAACTAATCACGACCACCACCACCATGTTGTTTTGGCAGATAAAGTAGATAGTTTGTTTAAATGACCTTGGCCTGGAATGTCTGAAAAGTAGTCAGTGCTTTTGATTATTAAAAGTATGCATAAGTAGAAGGCATTTTATTTTATTGTGTGTAAAAATCCTTTACAATATTGACTATAAATTTTTATAATATATTGCCAGAGAATTTAGCCAGTCATTATATACATTTATTTAGTTCTCTTTTGAAGCCCTGTCTTACAACAGCAAGTGATTTCAATTATGCTCTTGCTCTGGTATCCGTCTTGAATTAGGTTTTATGAATTAGGTTTTTATTTATTTATTTATTTTTATTTTATTTGAAAGCAGCATTTCAGTAGGTTTCAATCATTTTATTTAATCATTTCATATTTTCTAGTAGAACAA
>NW_017217888.1:0-12239 GCF_001704415.2 Capra hircus | reverse complement strand
GCCTCGACTTTTCAGCCGAGGATCACTCACACCACGGTGCACGTGGACAGCCCTGTGGGAAAGCCTCGTGGAAAGCCTCGTGGGAAAGCCTCGACGAAAAGCCACAGATCCCTTGATCCACCCCGAAGGGAAGCGTGACACTGCTGCTACAGCTCGGAGAGGAAAGCACACGTGCATGCCCCCACTCGAGACAAGGCCTGACTCCCCTAGGGAGACTCCAAAATACCCCAAGATCCATGTCAGCACTGGAGGGGAATCCTCAGTTTCAGGCACCGACTCCACACAAGGTCTTAGGCCCCGGCATCGACAGGAGAGGAATCCCGAGAGGCCCCGAGCAACTCGCATGGGGACTGGCCTTTCCTGAGGCCCCAGAGCGGGTCCCTGAGGTCCCCGTCGTAAGTGAAGAGCAACTCCCGCAACTCGACACAGTCCAGGAGGTTCTCCCCTCCAGGCGAGATGAGGCCCATTTCCGCTGAGGCGTCTCGAGGCTAATCACATCTAACGTCTCGAACTTCCAAAGGCTCCTTCACACCCTTGCTGCAACTCAAGAAGTTCCCCGACATACCCGTCTCCACTCAAGAGGAAGCTCGAGAGTCCCGCCAACATCCAGAGGTTCCACGTTTCCGCCCCCTAGCTCGAGAGGCAGGATCCTTTCCCTGCGTGGTCGAGAAAGAATTCCTGGCATTCCGGTCGCATCTCAAGAGGAGGCGCTCTCTACAGGAAAGGCAAGAGGAACTCCAGGGTCGTGCCACCATTCCCAGAGTCCCCCAGATGTCTCAGTACATTCCAGGGAAACCTGTTTTCCCTGCCCTGCCTCGACTTTCAAGCTGAGGATCGACTCACACAACGGTAGCACGTGGGACAGCCCTGTGGGAAAGCCTCGAGGGAAAGCCACAGATCCCTTGATCCACGCAAAGGGAAGCGTGACACTGCTGCTACAGCTCGGGAGGAAATCGCATGTCCCTGCCCACACTCGAGATGCAGAATGACTTTCCTGGGGAGACTACAGAAGTACCCCAAGATCCATGTCAGCACTGGAGAGGAATCCTCAGGTTTCGGCACCGACTCCACTCAAGATCTTAGGCCCCGGCATCGACGGGAGAGGAATCCCGAGAGGCCCGCGAGCAACTCGCATGGGGACTGGCCTTTCCTGAGGCCACCAGGAGCGGGTCCCTGAGATCCCCGTCGAAAGTCGAGAGCACCTGCCGCAACTCGAGAAAATTCAGGAGGTTCTCCCCTCCAGGCGAGATGAGGCCCATTTCCGCTGAGGCGTATCGAGGCTAATCACACCTAACCTCTGGAACTTTCAAAGGGTCCTTCACACCCTTGCTGCAACTCAAGAAGTTCCCCGACATACCCGTCTCCACTCGAGAGGAAGCACGAGAGTCCCGCCCACATCCAGAGGAGCCCCGTGTCCGCCTCCTAGCTCGAGAGGAGGGATCCTTTCCCTGCGTGATCGGGAAAGAATTCCTGGCCTTCCCGTCGCATCTCAAGAGGAGGCGCTTTCCACAGGAAAGGCGAGAGGAACTCCAGGGTCGTGCCTCCATTCCCAGAGTCCCCCAGATGTCTCAGTCCATTCCATGGAAACCTGTTTTCCCTGCACTGCCTCGACTTTCAAGCCGAGCATCGACTCACACCACGGTGGCACGTGGGACAGCCCTGTGGGAAAGCCTCGTGGGAAAGCCTCGTGGGAAAGCCTCGTGGGAAAGCCTCGAGGGGAAGCCACAGATCCCTTGATCCACGCGAAGGGAAGCGCGACACTGCAGCTACACCTCGGAAGGAAAGCACACGTGCATGCCCCCACTCGAGACAAGGACTGACTCCCCTGGGGAGACTCCAGAAGTACCCCAAGATCCATGTCAGCACTGGAGTGGTATCCTCAGGTTCTGGCACCGACTTCACACAAGGTCTTAGGCCCCGGCATCGACGGGAGATGAATCCCGAGAGGGCCCCGAGCAACTCGCATGGGGACTGGCCTTTCCTGAGGCCACCAGAGCGGGTCCATGAGGTCCCCATCATAAATCGAGAGCACCTGCCACAACTCGAGAAATCCAGGAGGTTCTCCCCTCCAGGCGAGATGAGGCCATTCCAGCTGAGGTGTCTCGAGGCTAATCACATCTAACCTCTGGAACTCCCAATGGGTCCTTCACACTCTTGCTGCAACTGAAGAAGTTCCCCGACATACCCGTCTCCACTCGAGAGGAAGCACGAGAGTCACGCCCACATCCAGAGGAGCCCCGTTTCCGCCTCCTAGGTCGAGAGGAGGGATCCTTTCCCTGCGTGGTCGGGAAAGAATTCCCAGCGTTCCGTCGCATCTCAAGGGGAGGCGCTCTCCACAGGAAAGGCGAGAGGAACTCCAGGGTCGTGCCTCCATTCCCAGAGTCCCCCAGATGTCTCAGTCCATTCCTGGGAAAACTGTTTTGCCTGCACTGCCTCGACTTTCAAGCCGCGGATCGACTCACACCACGGTGGCACTTGGGACAGCCCTCTGGGAAAGCCTCATGGGAAAGCCTCGTGGGAAAGCCTCGAGGGAAAGCCACAGATCCCTTCATCCGCGCGAAGGGAAGGGCAACACTTCTGCTACAACTCGGGAGGAAAGTGCACGTGCAAGCCCCTACTCGAGACGAGGACTGACGCCCCTGGCAAGACTCCAGAAGTAGCGCAAAATCAATGTCAGCACTGGAGAGGAATCCTCAGGTTTCAGCACTGACTCCACACAAGGTCTTAGGCCCCAGCATCGAAGGGAGAGGAATCCCGAGAGGCCCCCGAGCAACTCGCATGGGGTCTGTCCTTTCCTGAGGCCACCAGAGCGGGACCTTGAAGTCCCCGTCGTAAGTCGAGAGCACCTGTCCCAACTCGAGAAAATACACGAGGTTCTCCCCTCCAGGCGAGATGAGGCCATTTCCGCTGAGGCTTCTCGAGGCTAATCACCCCTAACCTCTGGAACTCCCAAAGGGTCCTTCACACTTTTACTGCAACTTAAGAAGTTCCCCGACATACCCGGCTCCACTCGAGAGGGAGCACGAGAGTCCTGCCCACATCCAGAGGAGCCCCGTTTCCATCTCATAGCTCGAGAGGAGGGATACTTTCCCTGCGTGTTCGGGAAAGAATTCCCGGCGTTCCCGTCACATCTCAAGAGGAGGCGCTCTCCACAGGAAAGGCGAGAGGAACTCCAGGGTCGTGCCACCATTCCGACAGTCTCCCAGATGTCTCAGTCTATTCCAGGGAAACCTGTTTTCCCTGCACTGCCTCGACTTTCAAGCCGAGGATCGACTCACACCACGGTGGCACGTGGGACAGCAATGTGGGAAAGCCTCGTGGGAAAGCCTCATGGGAAAGCCTCGAGTGAAAGTCACAGATCCCTTGATCCACGCGAAGGGAAGCGTGACACTGCTGCAACAGCTCGGGAGGAAAGCGCCCGTGCATGCCCCCACTCGAGACGAGGACTGACTTCCCTGGAGAGTCTCCAGAAGCACCCCAAGATCCATGTCGGCACTGGAGAGGAATCCTCAGGTGCCGGCACTGACTCCATACAAGGTCTTAGGACCCAGCATCGACGGGAGTGGAATCCCGAGAAGCCCTCGAGCAACTCGCATGGGGACTGGCCTTTCCTGAGGCCACCAGAGCGGGACTCTGAGGTCCCTGTCGTAAGTCGAGAGCACCTGCCACAACTCGAGAAAATCCAGGAGGTTCTCCCCTCCAGGCGAGATGAGGCGCATTTGTGCTGAGGCGTCTCAGGGTAATCAGACCTAACCTCTGCAACATCCAAAGGGTCCTTCACAACCTTGCTGCAACTCAAGAAGTTGCCCGACATACCCGTCTCCACTCGAGAGGAAGCACGAGAGTCCCCCCCACATCCAGAGGAGCCCCGTTTGCGCCTCCTAGCTAGAGAGGAGGGATCCTTTCCCTGCGTGGTTGGGAAAGAATTCCGAGCGTTCCGACGCATCTCAAGAGGAGGCTCTCTCCACAGGAATGGCGAGAGGAACTCCAGGATCGTGCCACCATTCCCACAGTCCCCCAGATGTCTCAGTCCATTCCAGGGAAACCTGTTTACCCTGCACTGACTCGACTTTCAGCCGAGGATCGACAAACAACACGGTGGCACATGGGACAGCCCTGTGGGAAAGCCTCGTGGGAACGCCTCGTGGGAAAGCCTCGAGGGAAAGCCACAGATCCCTTGCTCCACGTGAATGGAAGCGTGACACTGCTGGAACAGCCAGGGAGGAAAGCGCACGTGCATGCCCCCACTCGAGACGAGGACTGACTTCCCTGGGGAGACTCCAGAAGTACCCCAAGGTCCATGTAAGCAATAGTGAGGAATCCTCAGCTTCCGGCACTTTCTCCACACAAGGTCTTAGGCCGCAGCATCAACGTGACAGGAATCCCGAGAGGCCCCCGAGCAACTCGCATGGGGACTGGCCTTTCCTGAGGCCACCAGAGCGCGTCACTGAGGTCCCCGTCCTAAGTCGAGAGACCTACTGCCACTCGAGAAAATTCCGGAGGTTCTCCCCTCCAGTCGAGATGAGGCCCATTTTCGCTGAGGTGTCTCGAGGCTAATCACACCTAACCTCTGGAACTTCCAAAGGGTCCTTCACACCCTTGCTGCAACTCAAGTAGTTCCCCATCATACCCGGCTCCACTCGAGAGGAAGCACGAGAGTCCCGCCCACATCCAGAGGAGCCCCGTTTCCGCCTCCTAGCTCGAGAGGAGGGATCCTTTCCCTGCGTGGTCGGGAAAGAATTCCCGGCGTTCCCGTCCCATCTCAAGAGGAGGCGCTCTCCACAGGAAAGGCAAGAGGAACTCCAGGGTCGTGCCACCATTCCCAGAGTCCCCCAGATGTCTCAGTCCATTCCAGGGAAACCTGTTTCCCCTGCACTGCCTCGACTTTCAAGCCGAGGATCGACTCACACCACGGTGGCACGTGGGACAGCCCTGTGGGAAAGGCTCGTGGGAAAGCCTCGAGGGGAAGCCTTGAGGGAAAGCTACAGATCCCTTGATCGACGCGAAGGGAAGGGTGACACTGCTGCTACTGCTCGGGAGGAAAGCGCACGTGCATGCCCCCACTCGAGACGAGGACTGACTCCCCTGGGGAGACTCCAGAAGTACCCCAAGATCAATGTCAGCCCTGGAGAGGAATCCTCAGGTTCCGGCACTGACTCCACACAAGGTCTTAGGCCCCGCATCGACGGGAGAGGAATCCCGAGAGGCCCCCGAGCAACTCGCATGGGGATTGGCCTTTCCTGAGGCCACCAGAGCGGGTCCCTGAGGTCCCCGTCGTAAGTCGCGAGCACCTGCCGCAACTCGAGAAAATCCAGGAGGTTCTCCCCTCCAGGCGAGATGAGGCCCATTTCCGCTGAGGCGTCTCGAGGCTAATCACACCTAACCTCTGGAACTTCCAAAGGGTTCTTCACACCCTTGCTGCAACTCAAGAAGTTCCCCGACATACCCGTCTCCACTCGAGAGGAAGCACGAGAGTCCCGCCCAAATCCAGAGCAGCCCCATTTCCACCTCCTTGCTAGAGAGGAGGGATCCTTTCCCTGCGTGTTCGGAAAAGAATTCCCGGCGTTCCCGTCGCATCTCAAGAGGAGGCGCTCTCCACAGGAAAGGCGAGAGCCACTTCAGGGCCGTGCCACCATTCCCAGAATCCCCCAGATGTCTCAGTCCATTCCAGGGATAACCTGTTTTCCCTGCACTGCCTCGACTTTCAAGCCGAGGATCGACTCACACCACGGTGGTACGTGGGACAGCCCTGTGGGAAAGCCTCATGGGAAAGCCTCAAGGGAAAGCCACAGATCCCTTGATCCACGCGAAGGGAAGCGTGACACTGCTGCTTCAGCTCGGCAGGAAAGCGCACGTGCCTGCCACCAATCGAGACGAGGAATGACTCCCCTGGGGAGACCCCAGAAGTACCCCAAGGTCCATGTCAGCACTGGAGAGGAATCCTCAGGTTCCGGCACCGACTCCGCACAAGGTCTTAGGTACCGACATTGACGGCAGAGGAATCCCGAGAGCCCCCCAAGCAACTCTCCTGGGGACTGGCCTTTCCTGAGGCCACCAGAGCGGGTCCGTGAGGTCCAGATCGTAAGTCGAGAGCACTGGCCGCAACTCGAGAAAATCCAGGAGGTTCTCCCCTCCAGGCGAGAAGAGGCCCATTTCACCTGCGGCGTTTCGAGGCTAATCACACCTAACCTCTGGAACTTTCAAAGGGTCCTTCACACCGTTGCTGCAACTCAAGAAGTTACCCGACATACCCGTCTCCACTCGAGAGGAAGCACGAGAGACACGCCCACATCCAGAGGAGCCCCGTTTCTGCCTCCTAGCTCGACAGGGGGGATCCTTTCCCTGAGTGTTGGGGAAAGAATCCCGGCGTTCCCGTCGCATCTCAAGAGGAGGCGCTCTCCACAGGAAAGGCGAGAGGAACTCCAGGGTCGTGCCACCATTCCCTGAGTCCCCCAGATGTCTCAGTCCATTCCAGGGAAACCTGTTTTCCCTGCACTGCCTCGCCTTTCAAGCTGAGGATCGACTCACACCACGGTGGCACGTGGCACAGCCCTGTGGGAAAGCCTCGTGGGAAAGCCTCGTGGGAAAGCCTCGAGCGAAAGCCACAGATCCCTTGATCCACTCGAAGGGAACCGTGAAACTGCTGATACAGCTCGGGAGGAAAGCGAACGTGCATGCCCCCACTCGAGACGAGGACTGACGCCCCTGAAGAGACTCCAGAAGTACCCCAAGTTGCATGTCAGCACTGGAGAGGAATCCTCAGGTTCCGGCACCGACTCCACACAATGTCTTAGGCCCCAGCATCGACGGGAGAGGAATCCCGAGAGGCCCCCGAGCAAATCCCATGGGGACTGGCCTTTCCTGAGGCCACCAGAGCGGGTCCCTGAGGTCCCCGTCGAAAGTCGAGAGCACCTGCCGCAACTCGAGAAAATCCAGGAAGTTCTCCCCTCCAGGCTAGATGAGGCCCTTTTCCGCTGAGGCGTCCCGAGGCTAATCACACCTAACCTCTGGAACTTCCCAAGGGTCCTTCACACCCTTGCTGCGACTCAACAAGTTCCCCGACATACCCGTCTCCACTCGAGAGGAAGCACGAGAGTCCAGCCCACATCCAGAGGAGCCCCGTTTCCACCTTCTAGCTCGAGAGGAGGGACCCTTTCCCTGCGTGTTCAGGAAAGAATTCCCGGCGTTCCCGTCGCATCTCAAGAGGAGGCGCTCTCCACAGGAAAGGCGAGAGGAACTCCAGGGTCGTGCCACCATTCCCTGAGTCCCCCAGATGTCTCAGTCCATTCCATGGAAACCTGTATTCCCTGCACTGCTCGACATTCAAGCCAAGGATAGACTCACTCCACGGTGGCACGTGGGACAGCCCTGTGGGTAAGCCTCGTGTGAAAGCCTCGAAGGAAAGCCACACATCCCTTAATCCACGCGAAGGGAAGCGTGACCCTGCTGTTACAGCTCGGGAGGAAAGCGCACGTGCATGCCCCCTCTCGAGACGATGACTGACTCCCCTGGGGAGACTCCAGACGTACCCCAAGATCCATGTCAGCACTGGAGAGGAATCCTCAGGCTCCGGCACCAACTCCACACAAGGTATTGGGATCCGGCATCGACGGGAGAGGAATCCCGAGAGGCCTCTGAGCAACTCGCATGGGGACTGGCCTTTCCTGAGGCCACCAAGAGCGGGTCCCTGAGGTCCCCGTCATAAGTAGAGAGCACCTGCTTCAACTCGAGTAAATCCAGGAGGTTCTCCCCTCTAGGCGAGATGAGGCCCATTTCCGCAGAGGCGACTCGCAGCTAATCACACCTATCCTCTGGAACTTCCAAAGGGTCTTTCACACCCTTACTGCAAATCAAGAAGTTCCTCGACATACACGTCTCCACTCTAGAGGAATAAAGAGAGTCCCGCCCACATCCAGAGGAGCCCCGTTTCCGCTTCCTAGCTCGAGAGGAGTGATCCTTTCCCTCCTGGGTCGAGAAAGAATTCCCGGCGTTCCCGTCCCATCTCAAGAGGAGGTGCTCTCCACAGGAAAGGCGAGGGGAACTCCAGGGTCGTACCACCATTCCCAGAGTCCCCCAGATGTCTCAGTTCATTCCAGGGAAAACTGTTTTCCCTGCACTGCCTCGACTTTCATGCCGAGGTTCGACTCACACCAGGGTGGCACGTGGGACAGCCCTGTGGGAAAGCCTCGTGGGAAAGCCTCGTGGGAAAGCCTCGAGTGAAAGCCACAGATCCCTTGATCCACGGGAAGGGAAGTGTGACACTGCTGCTACAGCTCGGGAGGAAATCGCACGTGCATGCCCCCACTCGAGACGAGGACTTACTCCCCTGGGGAGACTCCAGAAGTACCCCCAAGATCCATGTCGGCACTGGAGAGGAATCCTCAGGTTCCGGCACCGACTCCACATAACATCTTAGGCCCCGGCATCGACGGGAGAGGAATCCCGAGAGGCCCCCGAGCAACTCGCATGGGGACTGGCCTTTCCTGAGGCCACCAGAGCGGGTCCCCGATGTCCCCGTCGTAAGTCGAGAGCACCTGCCGAAACTCGAGAAAATCCAAGAGGTTCTACCCTCCAGGCGAGATGAGGGCCATTTACACTGAGGTGTCTCGAGGCTAATCACACCTAACCTCTGGAACTTCCAAAGCGTCCTTCACACGCTTATTGAAACTCAAGAAGTTCCCCGACATAACGGTCTCCACCCGAGAGGAAGCAGGAAAGTTCCGCCCACATCCAGAGGAGCCCCGTTTCCGCCTCCTGGCTCGAGAGGAGGGATCCTTTCCCTGCGTGGTGGGGAAAGAATTCCCTGCGTTCCCGTCGCATCTCAAGAGGAGGCGCTCTGCACAGGAAAGGCGAGAGGAACTCCAGGGTCGTGCCACCATTCCCCGAGTCCCCCAGATGTCTCAGTCCATTCCAGGGAAACCTGTTTTCCCTGCACTGCCTCGACTTTCAAGCCGAGGATCGACTCACACTACGGTGGCATGTGCGACAGCATTGTGGGAAAGCCTCATGGGAAAGCCTCATGGGAAAGCCTCGAGGGAATGCCCCTTATCCCTTGATCCACGCCAAAGGAAGTGTGACACTGCTGCTACAACTCGGGAGGAAAGTGCACCTGCATGCCCCCACTAGAGACGAGGACTGACTCCCCTGGGGAGACTCCAGAAGTACCCCAAGATCCATGTCAGCATTGGAGAGGAATGCTCAGGTTTCGACACCGACTCCACACAAGGTCTTAGGCCCCGGCATCAATGGGAGCGGAATCCCGAGAGGCCCCCGAGCAACTCGCATGGGGACTGGCCTTTGCTGACGCCACCAAAGCGGGTCCCTGAGGTCCCCGTCATAAGTCGTGAGCACCTGCCGCAACTCGAGAAAATCCAGGAGGTTCTCCCCTCCAGGCGAGATGAGGCCCATTTCCGCTGAGGCGACTCGAGGCAAATCACAACTAACCTCTGGAACTTCCAAAGGGTCTTTCACACCCTTGCTGCAAATCAAGAAGCTCCCCGACATACCCGTTTCCACTCGAGAGGAAGCACGAGAATCCCGCCCACATCCAGAGGAGGCCCGTTTCCGCCTCCTAGCTCAAGAGGAGGGGTCCTTCCACTGCGTGCTCAGGAAAGAAATACCCGGCGTTTCCGTCGCATCTCAGGAGAACGCACTCTACACAGGAAAAGCGAGAGGAACTACAGGGTCGTGCCACCATTCCCCGAGTCCCCCAGATGTCTCAGTCCATTCAAGGGAAACCTGTTTTCCCTGCACTGCCTCGACTTTCAAACCGAGGATCGACTCACACTACAGTGGCACGTGGGACAGCCATGTGGAAAAGCCTCGTGGGAAAGCCTCGTGGGAAAAACTCGAGGGAAAGCCCCTGATCCCTTGATCCACGCGAAGGGAAGAGTGACACTGCTGCTACAGCTTGGGAGGAAAGCGCACTTGCATGCCCCCACACGAGACGAGGACTGACTCCCCTGGGGAGACTACAGGAGTAGCCCAAGGTCCATGTCAGCACTGGAGAGGAATCCTCAGGTTCCGGCACCGACTCCACACAAGATCTTAGGCCACGGCATCGAAGGGAGAGGAATCCCGAGAGGCCCACCAGCAACTCGCATGGGGACTGGCCTTTCCTGAGACCACCAGAACGGGTCCCTGAGGTTCCCGTCGTAAGTCGAGAGCACCTGCGGCAACTCGAGAAAATCCAGGAGGTTCTCCCCTCCAGGTGAGATGAGGCCCATTTCCTCTGAGGCGTCTCGAGGCTAACCCCACCTATCCTCTGGAACTTCCAACGGGTCCTTCACACCCTTGCTGCAACCCAAGAAGTTCCCCGACATACCCGTCTCCACTCGAGAGGAAGCACGGGAGTCCCGCCCACATCCACAGGAGCCCCGATTCCGCCTCCTAGCTCTAGAGGAGCGATCCTTTCCCTGCGTAGTCGGGAAATAATTCCCGGCGTTCCCGTCGCATCTCAAGAGGAGGTGCTCTCCACAGTAAAGGCGAGAGTAACTCCAGGGTCGTGCCACCATTCCCAGAGTCCCCCAGATGTCTCCGTCCATGCCAGGGAAACCTGTTTTCCCTGCACTGCCTCGACTTTCAAGCTGAGGATCGACTCACACCACCGTGGCAAGTAGGACAGCCCTGTGGGAAAGCCTCGTGGGAAAGCCTCCTGGGAAAGCCTCGAGGGAAAGCCCCTCATCCCTTGATCCACATGAAGGGAAGCGTGACACTGCTGCTACAGCTCGTGAGGAAATAGCACGTGCATACCCCCTACTCGAGACGAGGACTGACTCCACTGGGGAGACTCCAGAAGTACCCCCAGATCGACGTCAGCACTGGAGAGGAATCCTCAGGTTCCCACACCGACTCCACACAAGATCTTAGGCCCCGGCATCAACGGGAGAGTAATCCGGAGAGGCCCCGGAGCAACTCGCATGGGGACTGGCCTTTCCTGAGGCCACCAGAGCAGGTCCCTGAGGTCCCCGTCGTAAGTCGAGAGCACCTGCCGCAACTCGAGAAAATCCAGGAGGTTCTCCCCACCAGGCGAGATGAGGCCCATTTCCGCTGAGGCGTCTCGAGGCTAATCACACCTAACCTCTGGAACTTCCAACGGGTCCTTCACACCCTTGATGCAACTCAAGAAGTTCCCCGACATACCCGTCTCCACTCGAGAGGAAGCACGCTAGTCCCGCCCACATCCAGAGGAGCCCCGTTTCCGCCTCCTAGCTCGAGAGGAGGGATCCTTTCCCTGCGAGGTGAGGAAAGAATTCCCGGCGTTACCGTCGCATCACAAGAGGAGGCGCTCTCGACAGGAAAGGCGAGAGGAACTCCAGGGTCGTGCCACCATTCCCAGAGTCCCCCAGATATCTCCGTCCATTCCAGGGAAACCTGTTTTCCCTGCACTGCCTCGACTTTCAAGCCGAGGATCGACACACACCACGGTGGAACGTAGGACAGCTCTGAGGGAAAGCCTCGTGGGAATGCCCCTGATCCCTTGATCCACGCGAAGGGAAGCGCGACACTGTTGCTACAGATCGGGAGGAAAGCGTACGTGCATGCCCCCACTCGAGACGAGGACTGACTCCCCTGGGGAGACTCCAGAAGTTTCCCAAGATCCATGTCAGCACTGGAGAGGGATCCTCAGGTTCCGGCACTGACTCCACACAAGGTCTTTCGCCCCAGCATCGACGGGAGAGGAATCCCGAGAGGGCCCCCGAACAACTCGCATGGGGACTGGCCTTTCCTGAGGCCACCAGAGCGGGTCCCTGAGGTCCCCGTCGTAAGTCGAGAGCACCTGCCACAACTCGAGAAAATCCATGAGGTTCTCCCCTCCAGGCGAGATGAGGTCCATTTCCGCTGAGGCGTCTCAAGGCTAATCACATCTATCCTCTGGACCTTCCAAAGGGTCCTTCACACCCTTGCTGCAACTCAAGAAGATCCCCGACATACACGTCTCCACTCGAGAGGAAGCACGAGAGTCCCGCCCACATCCAGAGGAGCCCCGTTTCCGCCTCCTAGCTCGAGGGGAGGGATCCTTTCCCTGCGTTGTTCGGGAAAGAATTCCCGGCCTTCCCGTCGCATCTCAAGAGGAGGCGCTCTCCACAGGAAAGGCGAGAGGAACTGCAGGGTCGTGCCCACCATTCCCAGAGTCCCCCAGATGTCTCAGTCCATTCCAGGGAAAACCGTTTTCCCTGCACTGCCTCGACTTTCAAGCCGAGGATCGACTCACACCCGGGTGGCACGTTGGACAGCCC
>NW_017217887.1:0-12239 GCF_001704415.2 Capra hircus | reverse complement strand
TCAGCAGTGAGAATTCTGTCAGAGGGAAGGGAAGGGCAACTGCAGGGCTCCTCCAGCGGTTTCTGGCCGCCCAGATCAGCGCCACACGAGAGCACCAGGCTCCCAGGGCCCCTGGCTGGGGTTTTCAGCCCCGCACACACGGAGGCTGATTCCTTGGGTGCCCAGAAAGTGTATGACAGACGTAGGTTCCCTAGCACTCTCCTCCCAGCAGGAGACATGTGCAGGTGTTGGGGCCTGATCCTGCGTGTCTGGGTTCCTGCCACAGCCCCAACTCAGGGGAAGCAGCCCCTGAGGCAAGACCTGCTGGAGGAGCCCTGCGCCCCCGCCTGATAGGCGAGTGCACAGCCAGCAGGAAGCGAGCCTCCTCGGGGAAGAGGAGGCAGCAAGTCCCCGTCAAGCTGAAATCCCTGCTTACACGAAGCTAAGTGCGACTCCAGTACGGCAGATCTCTAGCTCTGTTCAGAGGCCCGATCTGGCAGAGTTCCTGGCACCAAGATGCTCTGCATAGGCGAGCCTTGCGCAGACTTGCCTTGCTTTAAGGCTCCCTCCCAGGAAGGAGCAGGCTGTGTGAGGCTCGGAAACGCCACTGGGCGCCTTCCTGGCTCAGCTCTACCCTGCCTTGCCTTTGCACTTAGGTCCCAAGCGTCCTTGAGGAGGGCTTAGGGCTGGTGGGTTGCACACTGCCAAGGGCTCCAGCAGTGAAAGCTCTGTCAGAGGGAAGCGAAGGGCAACAGCAGGGCTCCTCAGCGGTTCCTTGGCCGCCCAGACAAAGCTCCGCACGGAGAGCACCAGGTTCCAAGGGCCCCTGGCTGGGTTTTGCATCCCCACACTCCAGAGGCTGACTCCGTGGGTGCCTAGAAAGTGTGTGAGAGACGTAGGTTCCCTAGCACTCTCCTCCCAGCAGAGACATGTGCAGGTGGTTGGGGCCTGATCCTGCGTGTCTGGGTTCCCGCCCACAGCCCAACTCAGGGGAAGCAGCCCCTGAGGCAAGACCTGCTGGAGGAGCCCTGCGCGCCCGCCTGATAGGCGAGAGCACAGCCAGCAGTGTAGCGAGCCTCCTCGGGAGAAGAGGAGGCAGCCGAGCCCAGTCAAGAGGAAAGCCCTGCTTGCACGGAGCTAAGTGGCCTCCAGTACGGCAGAGCTCTAGCTCTGCTCAGAGCCCCGATCTGGCAGAGTTTTCTGGCGCGAGGCTGCTCTGCCGGGGCTCGCCTTGCCCAGACTTGCCTTGCTTTTAGGCTCCCTCCCCAGGAAGGAGCTGTCTGAGCGAGCCTGGGAGACGCCACTGGTGCCTTCCTTGCCTCAGCTCCAATCCTGCCTTGCCTTTGCACATAGGTGCCAGCCGTGTTGGGGAGGGCTTAGGGGGGTGGTGGTTGCACACTGCCAAGGGCTTCAGCAGTGAGAGCTCTGTCAGAGAGGAAGGGAAGGGCAACTGCAGGGCTCCTCAGCGGTTTCTAGGCCGCCTAGAATCAGCGCCGCACCGAGAGCACCAGGCTCCCAGGGCCCCTGGCTGGGGTTTTCAGCCCCGCACACACGGAGGCTGATTCCTTGGGTGCCCAGAAAGTGTATGACAGACGTAGGTTCCCTAGCACTCTCCTCCCCAGCAGAGACATGTGCAGGTGGTTGGGCCTGATCCTGCGTGTCTGGGTTCCTGCCCACAGCCCCAACTCAGGGGAAGCAGCCCCTGAGGCAAGACCTGCTGGAGGAGCCCTGCGCCCCCGCCCCTGATAGGCGAGTGCACAGCCAGCAGGGAAGCGAGCCTCCTCGGGGAAGAGGAGGCAGCCCAGCCCCGTCAAGTTGAAAGCCCTGCTTGCACGGAGCTAAGTGCGCCTCCAGTACGGCAGAGCTCTAGCTCTGCTCAGAGCCCCGATCTGGCAGAGTTCCTGGCGCGAGGCTGCTCTGCCGGGGGCTAGCCTTGCCCAGACTTGCCTTGCTTTTAGGCTGCCTCTCCAGGAAGGAGCAGGCAGCAGGAGCCTGGGAGTCGCCACTGGCGCCTTTCTTGGCCTCAGCTCCAATCCTGCCTTGCCTTTGCACTTAGGTCCCAGTCCTCCTTAAGGAGAGCTTAGGGGCTGGTGGGTTGCACACTGCCAAGGGCTCCAGCAGTGAGAATTCTGTCAGAGGGAAGGGAAGGGCAACTGCAGGGCTCCTCCAGCGGTTGCTCGGCCGCCCAGATTCAGCGCCACACGGAGAGCACCAGGCTCCCAGGGCCCCTGGCTGGGGTTTTCAGCCCCGCACACACGGAGGCTGATTCCTTGGGTGCCCAGAAAGTGTATGACAGACGTAGGTTCCCTAGCACTCTCCTCCCCAGCAGAGACATGTGCAGGTGTTTGGGGCCTGATCCTGCGTGTCTGGGTTCCTGCCCACAGCCCCAACTCAGGGGAAGCAGCCCCTGAGGCAAGACCTGCTGGAGGAGCCCTGCGCCCCCGCCTGATAGGCGAGTGCACAGCCAGCAGGGAAGCGAGCCTCCTCGGGGGAAGAGGAGGCAGCAAGTCCCCGTCAAGCTGAAATCCCTGCTTACACGAAGCTAAGTGCGACTCCAGTACGGCAGATCTCTAGCTCTGTTCAGAGGCCCGATCTGGCCAGAGTTCCTGGCACCAAGATGCTCTGCCATAGGCGAGCCTTGCGCAGACTTGCCTTGCTTTAAGGCTCCCTCCCCAGGAAGGAGCAGGCTGTGTGAGGCTCGGAAACGCCACTGGCGCCTTCCTGGCTTCAGCTCTACCCCTGCCTTGCCTTTGCACTTAGGTCCCAAGCGTCCTTGAGGAGGGCTTAGGGGGCTGGTGGGTTGCACACTGCCAAGGGCTCCAGCAGTGAAAGCTCTGTCAGAGGGAAGCGAAGGGCAACAGCAGGGCTCCTTCAGCGGTTCCTTGGCCGCCCAGACAAAGCTCCGCACGGAGAGCACCAGGTTCCAAGGGGCCCCTGGCTGGGTTTTGCATCCCCACACTCCCAGAGGCTGACTCCGTGGGTGCCTAGAAAGTGTGTGAGAGACGTAGGTTCCCTAGCACTCTCCTCCCCAAGCAGAGACATGTGCAGGTGGTTGGGGCCTTATCCTGCGTGTCTGGGGTTCCCGCCCACAGCCCCAACTCAGGGGAAGCAGCCCCTGAGGCAAGACCTGCTGGAGGAGCCCTGCGCGCCCGCCTGATAGGCGAGAGCACAGCAGCAGCAGTGTAGCGAGCCTCCTCGGGAGAAGAGGAGGCAGCCGAGCCCAGTCAAGAGGAAAGCCCTGCTTGCACGGAGCTAAGTGCGCCTCCAGTACGGCAGAGCTCTAGCTCTGCTAAGAGCCCGATCTGGCAGAGTTTCTGGCGCGAGGCTGCTCGGCCGGGGGCTCGCCTTGCCCAGACTTGCCTTGCTTTTAGGCTCCCTCCCCAGGAAGGAGCTGTCTGAGCGAGCCTGGAGACGCCACTGGTGCCTTCCTTGCCTCAGCTCCAATCCTGCCTTGCCTTTGCACATAGGTGCCAGGCGTCGTTGGGGAGGGCTTAGGGGGGGGTGGGTTGCACACTGCCAAGGGCTTCAGCAGTGAGAGCTCTGTCAGAGGGAAGGGAAGGGCAACTGCAGGGCTCCTCCAGCGGTTTCTAGGCCGCCTAGAATCAGCGCCGCACCGAGAGCACCAGGCTCCCAGGGCCCCTGGCTGGGTTTTCAGCCCCGCACACACGGAGGCTGATTCCTTGGGTGCCAGAAAGTGTATGACAGACGTAGGTTCCTAGCACTCTCCTCCCCAGCAGAGACATGTGCAGGTGGTTGGGGCCTGATCCTGCGTGTCTGGGTTCCTGCCCACAGCCCCCAACTCAGGGGAAGCAGCCCCTGAGGCAAGACCTGCTGGAGGAGCCCTGCGCCCCCGCCTGATAGGCGAGTGCACAGCCAGCAGGGAAGCGAGCCTCCTCGGGGGAAGAGGAGGCAGCCCCAGCCCCGTCAAGTTGAAAGCCCTGCTTGCACGGAGCTAAGTGCGCCTCCAGTACGGCAGAGCTCTAGCTCTGCTCAGAGCCCCGATCTGGCAGAGTTCCTGGCGCGAGGCTGCTCTGCCGGGGGCTAGCCTTGCCCAGACTTGCCTTGCTTTTAGGCTGCCTCTCCAGGAAGGAGCAGGCAGCAGGAGCCTGGGAGTCGCCACTGGCGCCTTTCTTGCCTCAGCTCCAATCCTGCCTTGCCTTTGCACTTAGGTCCCAGTCCTCCTTAAGGAGAGCTTAGGGCTGGTGGGTTGCACACTGCCAAGGGCTCCAGCAGTGAGAATTCTGTCAGAGGGAAGGGAAGGGCAACTGCAGGGCTCCTCCAGCGGTTGCTTGGCCGCCCCAGATTCAGCGCCACACGGAGAGCACCAGGCTCCCAGGGCCCCTGGCTGGGGTTTTCAGCCCCGCACACACGGAGGCTGATTCCTTGGGTGCCCAGAAAGTGTATGACAGACGTAGGTTCCCTAGCACTCTCCTCCCCAGCAGAGACATGTGCAGGTGTTTGGGGCCTGATCCTGCGTGTCTGGGTTCCTGCCCACAGCCCCAACTCAGGGGAAGCAGCCCCTGAGGCAAGACCTGCTGGAGGAGCCCTGCGCCCCCGCCTGATAGGCGAGTGCACAGCCAGCAGGGAAGCGAGCCTCCTCGGGGGAAGAGGAGGCAGCAAGTCCCGTCAAGCTGAAATCCCTGCTTACACGAAGCTAAGTGCGACTCCAGTACGGCAGATCTCTAGCTCTGTTCAGAGGCCCGATCTGGCAGAGTTCCTGGCACCAAGATGCTCTGCCATAGGCGAGCCTTGCGCAGACTTGCCTTGCTTTAAGGCTCCCTCCCCAGGAAGGAGCAGGCTGTGTGTGGCTCGGAAACGCCACTGGCGCCTTCCTGGCTTCAGCTCTACCCCTGCCTTGCCTTTGCACTTAGGTCCCAAGCGTCCTTGAGGAGGGCTTAGGGGCTGGTGGGTTGCACACTGCCAAGGGCTCCAGCAGTGAAAGCTCTGTCAGAGGGAAGCGAAGGGCAACAGCAGGGCTCCTTCAGCGGTTCCTTGGCCGCCCAGACAAAGCTCCGCACGGAGAGCACCAGGTTCCAAGGGCCCTGGCTGGGTTTTGCATCCCCACACTCCCAGAGGCTGACTCCGTGGGTGCCTAAGTGTGTGAGAGACGTAGGTTCCCTAGCACTCTCCTCCCCAGCAGAGACATGTGCAGGTGGTTGGGGCCTTATCCTGCGTGTCTGGGTTCCCGCCCACAGCCTCAACTCAGGGGAAGCAGCCCCTGAGGCAAGACCTGCTGGAGGAGCCCTGCGCGCCCGCCTGATAGGCGAGAGCACAGCCAGCAGTGTAGCGAGCCTCCTCGGGAGAAGAGGAGGCAGCCGAGCCCAGTCAGAGGAAAGCCCTGCTTGCACGGAGCTAAGTGGGCCTCCAGTACGGCAGAGCTCTAGCTCTGCTCAGAGCCCCGATCTGGCAGAGTTTCTGGCGCGAGGCTGCTCGGCCGGGGCTCGCCTTGCCCAGACTTGCCTTGCTTTTAGGCTCCCTCCCCAGGAAGGAGCTGTCTGAGCGAGCCTGGGAGACGCCACTGGTGCCTTCCTTGCCTCAGCTCCAATCCTGCCTTGCCTTTGCACATAGGTGCCAGGCGTCGTTGGGAGGGCTTAGGGGTGGTGGGTTGCACACTGCCAAGGGCTTCAGCAGTGAGAGCTCTGTCAGAGGGAAGGGAAGGGCAACTGCAGGGCTCCTCCAGCGGTTTCTAGGCCGCCTAGAATCAGCGCCGCACCGAGAGCACCAGGCTCCCAGGGCCCCTGGCTGGGGTTTTCAGCCCCGCACACACGGAGGCTGATTCCTTGGGTGCCCAGAAAGTGTATGACAGACGTAGGTTCCCTAGCACTCTCCTCCCCAGCAGAGACATGTGCAGGTGGTTGGGGCCTGATCCTGCGTGTCTGGGTTCCTGCCCACAGCCCCAACTCAGGGGAAGCAGCCCCTGAGGCAAGACCTGCTGGAGGAGCCCTGCGCCCCCGCCTGATAGGCGAGTGCACAGCCAGCAGGGAAGCGAGCCTCCTCGGGGAAGAGGAGGCAGCCCAGCCCCGTCAAGTTGAAAGCCCTGCTTGCACGGAGCTAAGTGCGCCTCCAGTACGGCAGAGCTCTAGCTCTGCTCAGAGCCCCGATCTGGCAGAGTTCCTGGCGCGAGGCTGCTCTGCCGGGGCTAGCCTTGCCCAGACTTGCCTTGCTTTTAGGCTGCCTCTCCAGGAAGGAGCAGGCAGCAGGAGCCTGGGAGTCGCCACTGGCGCCTTTCTTGCCTCAGCTCCAATCCTGCCTTGCCTTTGCACTTAGGTCCCAGTCCTCCTTAAGGAGAGCTTAGGGGCTGGTGGGTTGCACACTGCCAAGGGCTCCAGCAGTGAGAATTCTGTCAGAGGGAAGGGAAGGGCAACTGCAGGGCTCCTCCAGCGGTTGCTTGGCCGCCCAGATTCAGCGCCACACGGAGAGCACCAGGCTCCCAGGGCCCCTGGCTGGGGTTTTCAGCCCCGCACACACGGAGGCTGATTCCTTGGGTGCCCAGAAAGTGTATGACAGACGTAGGTTCCCTAGCACTCTCCTCCCCAGCAGAGACATGTGCAGGTGTTTGGGGCCTGATCCTGCGTGTCTGGGTTCCTGCCCACAGCCCCAACTCAGGGGAAGCAGCCCCTGAGGCAAGACCTGCTGGAGGAGCCCTGCGCCCCCGCCTGATAGGCGAGTGCACAGCCAGCAGGGAAGCGAGCCTCCTCGGGGGAAGAGGAGGCAGCAAGTCCCCGTCAAGCTGAAATCCCTGCTTACACGAAGCTAAGTGCGACTCCAGTACGGCAGATCTCTAGCTCTGTTCAGAGGCCCGATCTGGCAGAGTTCCTGGCACCAAGATGCTCTGCCATAGGCGAGCCTTGCGCAGACTTGCCTTGCTTTAAGGCTCCCTCCCCAGGAAGGAGCAGGCTGTGTGAGGCTCGGAAACGCCACTGGCGCCTTCCTGGCTTCAGCTCTACCCCTGCCTTGCCTTTGCACTTAGGTCCCAAGCGTCCTTGAGGAGGGCTTAGGGGCTGGTGGGTTGCACACTGCCAAGGGCTCCAGCAGTGGCTCTGTGGCTCCTTCAGCGGTTCCTTGCCCAGACAGCTCCGCACGGAGAGCACCAGGTTCCAAGGGCCCCTGGCTGGGTTTTGCATCCCCACACACCAGAGGCTGACTCCGTGGGTGCCTAGAAAGTGTGTGAGAGACGTAGGTTCCCTAGCACTCTCCTCCCAGCAGAGACATGTGCAGGTGGTTGGGGCCTGATCCTGCGTGTCTGGGTTCCCGCCCACAGCCCAACTCAGGGGAAGCAGCCCCTGAGGCAAGACCTGCTGGAGGAGCCCTGCGCGCCCGCCTGATAGGCGAGAGCACAGCCAGCAGTAGCGAGCCTCCTCGGGAAGAGGAGGCAGCCGAGCCCCAGTCAAGAGGAAAGCCCTGCTTGCACGGAGCTAAGTGGGCCTCCAGTACGGCAGAGCTCTAGCTCTGCTCAGAGCCCCGATCTGGCAGAGTTTCTGGCGCGAGGCTGCTCGGCCGGGGGCTCGCCTTGCCCAGACTTGCCTTGCTTTTAGGCTCCCTCCCCTGGAAGGAGCTGTCTGAGCGAGCCTGGGAGACGCCACTGGTGCCTTCCTTGCCTCAGCTCCAATCCTGCCTTGCCTTTGCACATAGGTGCCAGGCGTTTGGGAGGGCTTAGGGGTGGTGGGTTGCACACTGCCAAGGGCTTCAGCAGTGAGAGCTCTGTCAGAGGGAAGGGAAGGGCAACTGCAGGGCTCCTCCAGCGGTTTCTAGGCCGCCTAGAATCAGCGCCGCACCGAGAGCACCAGGCTCCCAGGGCCCCTGGCTGGGGTTTTCAGCCCCGCACACACGGAGGCTGATTCCTTGGGTGCCCAGAAAGTGTATGACAGACGTAGGTTCCCTAGCACTCTCCTCCCCAGCAGAGACATGTGCAGGTGGTTGGGGCCTGATCCTGCGTGTCTGGGTTCCTGCCCACAGCCCCAACTCAGGGGAAGCAGCCCCTGAGGCAAGACCTGCTGGAGGAGCCCTGCGCCCCCGCCTGATAGGCGAGTGCACAGCCAGCAGGGAAGCGAGCCTCCTCGGGGAAGAGGAGGCAGCCAGCCCGTCAAGTTGAAAGCCCTGCTTGCACGGAGCTAAGTGCGCCTCCAGTACGGCAGAGCTCTAGCTCTGCTCAGAGCCCCGATCTGGCAGAGTTCCTGGCGCGAGGCTGCTCTGCCGGGGGCTAGCCTTGCCCAGACTTGCCTTGCTTTTAGGCTGCCTCTCCAGGAAGGAGCAGGCAGCAGGAGCCTGGGAGTCGCCACTGGCGCCTTTCTTGCCTCAGCTCCAATCCTGCCTTGCCTTTGCACTTAGGTCCCAGTCCTCCTTAAGGAGAGCTTAGGGGCTGGTGGGTTGCACACTGCCAAGGGCTCCAGCAGTGAGAATTCTGTCAGAGGGAAGGGAAGGGCAACTGCAGGGCTCCTCCAGCGGTTGCTTGGCCGCCCAGATTCAGCGCCACACGGAGAGCACCAGGCTCCCAGGGCCCCTGGCTGGGGTTTTCAGCCCCGCACACACGGAGGCTGATTCCTTGGGTGCCCAGAAAGTGTATGACAGACGTAGGTTCCCTAGCACTCTCCTCCCCAGCAGAGACATGTGCAGGTGTTTGGGGCCTGATCCTGCGTGTCTGGGTTCCTGCCCACAGCCCCAACTCAGGGGAAGCAGCCCCTGAGGCAAGACCTGCTGGAGGAGCCCTGCGCCCCCGCCTGATAGGCGAGTGCACAGCCAGCAGGGAAGCGAGCCTCCTCGGGGAAGAGGAGGCAGCAAGTCCCCGTCAAGCTGAAATCCCTGCTTACACGAAGCTAAGTGCGACTCCAGTACGGCAGATCTCTAGCTCTGTTCAGAGGCCCGATCTGGCAGAGTTCCTGGCACCAAGATGCTCTGCCATAGGCGAGCCTTGCGCAGACTTGCCTTGCTTTAAGGCTCCCTCCCCAGGAAGGAGCAGGCTGTGTGAGGCTCGGAAACGCCACTGGCGCCTTCCTGGCTTCAGCTCTACCCCTGCCTTGCCTTTGCACTTAGGTCCCAAGCGTCCTTGAGGAGGGCTTAGGGGCTGGTGGGTTGCACACTGCCAAGGGCTCCAGCAGTGAAAGCTCTGTCAGAGGGAAGCGAAGGGCAACAGCAGGGCTCCTTCAGCGGTTCCTTGGCCGCCCAGACAAAGCTCCGCACGGAGAGCACCAGGTTCCAAGGGCCCCTGGCTGGGTTTTGCATCCCCACACTCCCAGAGGCTGACTCCGTGGGTGCCTAGAAAGTGTGTGAGAGACGTAGGTTCCCTAGCACTCTCCTCCCCAGCAGAGACATGTGCAGGTGGTTGGGGCCTTATCCTGCGTGTCTGGGTTCCGCCCACAGCCTCAACTCAGGGGAAGCAGCCCCTGAGGCAAGACCTGCTGGAGGAGCCCTGCGCGCCCGCCTGATAGGCGAGAGCACAGCCAGCAGTGTAGCGAGCCTCCTCGGAGAAGAGGAGGCAGCCGAGCCCAGTCAAGAGGAAAGCCCTGCTTGCACGGAGCTAAGTGGCCTCCAGTACGGCAGAGCTCTAGCTCTGCTCAGAGCCCCGATCTGGCAGAGTTTCTGGCGCGAGGCTGCTCGGCCGGGGCTCGCCTTGCCCAGACTTGCCTTGCTTTTAGGCTCCCTCCCCAGGAAGGAGCTGTCTGAGCGAGCCTGGGAGACGCCACTGGTGCCTTCCTTGCCTCAGCTCCAATCCTGCCTTGCCTTTGCACATAGGTGCCAGGCGTCGTTGGGGAGGGCTTAGGGGTGGTGGGTTGCACACTGCCAAGGGCTTCAGCAGTGAGAGCTCTGTCAGAGGGAAGGGAAGGGCAACTGCAGGGCTCCTCCAGCGGTTTCTAGGCCGCCTAGAATCAGCGCCGCACCGAGAGCACCAGGCTCCCAGGGCCCCTGGCTGGGGTTTTCAGCCCCGCACACACGGAGGCTGATTCCTTGGGTGCCAGAAAGTGTATGACAGACGTAGGTTCCCTAGCACTCTCCTCCCCAGCAGAGACATGTGCAGGTGTTTGGGGCCTGATCCTGCGTGTCTGGGTTCCTGCCCACAGCCCCAACTCAGGGGAAGCAGCCCCTGAGGCAAGACCTGCTGGAGGAGCCCTGCGCCCCCGCCTGATAGGCGAGAGCACAGCCAGCAGGGAAGCGAGCCTCCTCGGGGGAAGAGGAGGCAGCCAGCCCCGTCAAGCTGAAAGCCCTGCTTGCACGGAGCTAAGTGCGCCTCCAGTACGGCAGAGCTCTAGCTCTGCTCAGAGCCCCGATCTGGCAGAGTTCCTGGCGCGAGGCTGCTCTGCCGGGGCTAGCCTTGCCCAGACTTGCCTTGCTTTTAGGCTGCCTCCCCAGGAAGGAGCAGGCTGCAGGAGCCTGGGAACGCCACTGGCGCCTTTCTGCCTCAGCTCCAATCCTGCCTTGCCTTTGCACTTAGGTCCCAGCGTCCTTGAGGAGGGCTTAGGGGCTGGTGGGTTGCACACTGCCAAGGGCTCCAGCAGTGAAGCTCTGTCAGAGGGAAGGGAAGGGCAACTGCAGGGCTCCTCAGCGGTTCCTTGGCCGCCCAGAAAGCGCCCACGGAGAGCACCAGGCTCCCAGGGCCCCTGGCTGGGTTTTCAGCCCCACACACACGGAGGCTGATTCCTTGGGTGCCAGAAAGTGTATGACAGACGTAGGTTCCCTAGCACTCTCCTCCCCAGCAGAGACATGTGCAGGTGGTTGGGGCCTGATCCTGCGTGTCTGGGTTCCTGCCCACAGCCCCAACTCAGGGGAAGCAGCCCCTGAGGCAAGACCTGCTGGAGGAGCCCTGCGCGCCCGCCTGATAGGCGAGTGCACAGCCAGCAGGAAGCGAGCCTCCTCGGGGAAGAGGAGGCAGCCGAGCCCGTCAAGCTGAAAGCCCTGCTTACACGAAGCTAAGTGCGCCTCCAGTACGGCAGATCTCTAGCTCTGTTCAGAGGCCCGATCTGGCAGAGTTCCTGGCACCAAGATGCTCTGCCATAGGCGAGCCTTGCGCAGACTTGCCTTGCTTTTAGGCTCCCTCCCCAGGAAGGAGCAGGCTGTGTGAGGCTGGGAGACGCCACTGGCGCCTTCCTGGCTTCAGCTCTACCCCTGCCTTGCCTTTGCACTTAGGTCCCAAGCGTCTTGAGGAGGGCTTAGGGGCTGGTGGGTTGCACACTGCCAAGGGCTCCAGCAGTGAAGCTCTGTCAGAGGGAAGCGAAGGGCAACAGCAGGGCTCCTTCAGCGGTTCCTTGGCCGCCCAGAAAGCTCCGCACGGAGAGCACCAGGTTCCAAGGGCCCCTGGCTGGGTTTTGCAGCCCCACACTCCCAGAGGCTGACTCCGTGGGTGCCTAGAAAGTGTGTGAGAGACGTAGGTTCCCTAGCACTCTCCTCCCCAGCAGAGACATGTGCAGGTGGTTGGGGCCTGATCCTGCGTGTCTGGGTTCCCGCCCACAGCCCCAACTCAGGGGAAGCAGCCCCTGAGGCAAGACCTGCTGGAGGAGCCCTGCGCCCCGCCTGATAGGCGAGAGCACAGCCAGCAGTGTAGCGAGCCTCCTCGGGAGAAGAGGAGGCAGCCGAGCCCAGTCAAGAGGAAAGCCCTGCTTGCACGGAGCTAAGTGGGCCTCCAGTACGGCAGAGCTCTAGCTCTGCTCAGAGCCCCGATCTGGCAGAGTTTCTGGCGCGAGGCTGCTCGGCCGGGGGCTCGCCTTGCCCAGACTTGCCTTGCTTTTAGGCTCCCTCCCCAGGAAGGAGCTGTCTGAGCGAGCCTGGGAGACGCCACTGGTGCCTTCCTTGCCTCAGCTCCAATCCTGCCTTGCCTTTGCACATAGGTGCCAGGCGTCGTTGGGAGGGCTTAGGGGGTGGTGGGTTGCACACTGCCAAGGGCTTCAGCAGTGAGAGCTCTGTCAGAGGGAAGGGAAGGGCAACTGCAGGGCTCCTCCAGCGGTTTCTAGGCCGCCTAGAATCAGCGCCGCACCGAGAGCACCAGGCTCCCAGGGCCCCTGGCTGGGGTTTTCAGCCCCGCACACACGGAGGCTGATTCCTTGGGTGCCCAGAAAGTGTATGACAGACGTAGGTTCCCTAGCACTCTCCTCCCCAGCAGAGACATGTGCAGGTGTTTGGGGCCTGATCCTGCGTGTCTGGGTTCCTGCCCACAGCCCCAACTCAGGGGAAGCAGCCCCTGAGGCAAGACCTGCTGGAGGAGCCCTGCGCCCCCGCCCGAGTGCACAGCCAGCAGCGCCCCGCCTGATAGGCGAGTGCACAGCCAGCGAGCC
>NW_017217886.1:0-12240 GCF_001704415.2 Capra hircus | reverse complement strand
TTTACAGAGTTATACGGAAAGAGGAGAGGAGGAAAGTAGACAGAGGTGACCAGGAGGCTCAGAGAGAGGAGTGAGTAGGAGAGAGACAATCTGCCAGTAACCTGTTCCTTAGGTGTTCTCCACCGTCTGGAACACACAGAGATTCACAGAGTTGGATAGAGGAGAATGGGGAGAAAAGAGACAGAGGCCACCTGGTGCAGAAAAAGGAGAGTCCAGAGGAGGAGAGAGTGGTCAAGCCAGTAATCTCGCTCTCAGGTAAACTGGGATAGTGAAGTTTGGGTTTTTAAATGTACAAAATTGACCACAAAAACCTAAGAGCAAAGATTAAAAATCTAGAGTAGAGGTTGGATTTTCAAAGATACAATATTAGAGAGAAGCAGAAGAAAAAGGAAGAAAGAAAGAAAAAAAAAAAGAAAAAGAATTATTAAAAAAAAAACAAACAAAACAAACAAAAAAAAAAAAGCCATCAACAACCATCCAAAGACTGTATATGGTGTTTGCCTTTAAAAAAAAAAAAAAGTTTTTTAAAAAAAACAAACAAAAAAAATATAGTAATAATAGGTTATAGAAATGAAAATTAGAGGAGAAATAGAAGACTTAACAATTAAATAAAAGTTAGAAAAAAAAGCAAAAAAAAAAAAAAAGGAATGATTAAATAATCATATTGTGTTGGCCAGTTCTAAACTTCTAAACAGTGATGTGTAAATGGGCTTTCTTGTTCTGAGTACCATCAAAAGCAATGAGTATCTGGCTTAATAAGTTTCCATTTTCTGTTTTTAGACTGAAGAAATTTTTATTGGATAGTTTACAACATTGTTGAGACATTTGCTTTTCTTTCCTTCTCCTTTCCTTTCTTTTTCTTGCTTTCTTCCCTTGTCTCTCTTCCTCTTTCTTTCCTTCCCTTTCTTTCCCCAGGTTTTTGCTTGATTGGACCTTTCCTGAAACAAAAGTGATTCCACTCAGAGTTGAATATTATCCTCTCATAATCCCATTTCATTTCTCATTTGTAGTATTGGAATTAACCTCCTTGTCCCCTTACTAGATTTGCCACAGTTGTATCAATGTTTCTGATTTTCTTTCTCAAGAAGCAGCTCTTGTTTTATTATCCCAACAAGTTTTTATTTTTGTTGTTTTCTATTTTTGTTTTCAATTCATATATACTTTCTACATTCTTTAGGATTTTTTCCTTCATAATTTTGTATTTAGAAGCTTTCTTTACTATTTTTTTCCTGTAAATATGCTTGATTTACAATGTTGATTTTCAGATGTATATCAGAGTGATTTAGTTATGCAGATATGTATCTATTCTTTTGTAATTTCTTTTTCATTATAGGTTATTATATGATACTCAGGATTTCTTTTTTTTTTTTTTTCAATAGATGGCTTAGGTATTGACCTATCTTTATTTAGCAATTTTGTCTGAATCCCAAATATTTTTATGTATACATGTTTTTTAATTAAAATTTCATTGTCTACGATTTTTGGCAAGTTGCTTCCAAAGATTTCACTATTTACAGGCTGAATGTTTTCATTTATAGTTTACTGAGAAGTTTTCCTGGAACTCTGAGGATATTTGTGTATATACACTGACATGTCTTTATACACATCCTTTTCAGATTACTACATATTTTAAGACATGTAAATGTATTTTCAAAGATATTTTCTGTTTGTATGGTAAAAACATGAAATGTTTTAATTCTAGAAATTTGTTCCCCCAAATGAATATAGTATAAAGAGTAACGGGATAAAACTATATTCCTTTGAAAATAATCCTTACTAACAGAAATTGGAAATGTTAAAAAATTATTCATAACACTTAGGAAAGGTGGTAAGAAAAACTTTATTCACAGTAAGAGTACTACAGTGGGGTATTATAATATGGGAGAGAGATTGAGCTTATGTCTGACTCCAGCAGGGATGCAGGTGGGATTTATAGCTAAGGAACAGGGTGGGTCCATGGGATTGCAAACAGAGATGGGAGACTGAAAAGCAATGGACAACAATAACAGAATGGGTGTCAGTGGATGGAAGCTTATTAAGACCACTATAAGGGAGAGGTTAGATTCTGGCTCAACTGAGAGGATCATTGCTGAGGCTAGGCAAGGCTGGTGAGATATTCAGGTGAGTGAAATGATATGTGATCTGATACTGAGGGTGGTCAAATCAAGGGTGGGCTATGTTTTCTAAACTGAAGTAGCAGATTGTGGATTAGATTGGACTAGATGGACAGGCAGCTCTGAATAAAGACATTGCTCAAAGTTGGCAGTGCATTACTGAACTGCTGCATAACCAATTACCCAGAACTAGCAGCTTAAAACAATATTATTTCATACTGCTGCTGAAAGTTGGGAATCCAGGAGTAATTCAGCTGAGTGTTCTGGCTCAGTGTCTCATGAGATTGCCATCCTCTGAAGCCTTAACATGCACTGGTGGATTTCCTTCCAAGACGGCTTACTCACATAGCTGTTGAAACCAGTTTGCTTGCTGGCTGCTCAGAGAAAGCCTCGGTTCTTTCACATGGGCCTCTCTAAAGGGCTCCCTGAGTGTTCTCAAGATATGACTAAGCTGGCTTCTAGAGTGAGTGATCCAAGAGGATGCGCAAGGACACTGCAGTGCCTTTTATGACCTAGGCTCAGACGCTTCATTGTTCGTTTCTACAATATTCGAACGTTAGAAGTGAGCCACTAAGTCCACCACGCATGTGAAGGGGAGAAGGAAGGAACTGTGGACGTAATTTAAAACCACGTGGTACACACAGGGCCACCAATTGTTTACATGCTTGTATGTCCAAAATGCATTTTCCTGCCAATGCTTTTAAATAATTTATCCGTTACAGCATTAACTTGAAGTTCAGGACCTTGTCATTTAAGTCAGGTCCAGCTATGGATCAGGGTCCACGTATACAGTATCTCAAGTGTTCTGTTGCTCAGTTGTGTCGTATTCTTTGCAACCCCATGGACTGCAGCACTGCAGGCTTCCCTGTCCATCAACATCTGGAGCTTGCCAGACTCAAGTCCATTGAGTCGATGATGCTATCCCACAATCCCATCCTCTGCTGTCCTCTTCTCCTACCTTCATTTTTTTTCCGCAATATGGTCTTTTCCAGTGAGTCAGTTATTCGCATCACATAGCCCAAGTATTGGAGCTTCAGCTTCAGCATCAGTCCTTCCAATGAATAAGCAGCAGAAATTTACTTTAGGATTGACTGGTTTGATCTCCTTGCAGTCCCAAATCCTCTCAAGTCTCCAGCACATCAGTTCAAATTATACAAGTGTAGTTCCTCTAGACCTGAGGGTGTGTGAACAAAAGAGATGAGTTAATCTGCTCACTTTCACAGTCAACATACAGTGGTGGGTCAGGCACAGATAACCTTCATAGACACTCCTGTTCCAGAAAGGGAGGGGAGATGGGAGTCAATAGTAGCAGTTCTGAAATCCCACGGGTTCTTGTGGGCAGTCCTTTGATTAGTATTTAAGGCCTGGAAACTTCCTAGGCTTCAGTCTCTGATTTTTTAATTCTACCCCCTGACATGATGCCATTGCATGAAAGATGGCTAGTATATGGTTACATGAAACAGTCTCCCTAGCCTGCTTCCTGCTTGTAGAAGATAGAAGTCCAGCGCTCTTGTTTTGTACTATTGCTGATCCTTTCAGTCCGAGCTGAACTTAAATAGGTTATCTCAAAACCTTGGTGTGTCTCCTGATAATGTTACCGGTGTTCATGGCAAAGCACCCCACTCCCAAGCCACAATCACACATGTCTTCATAATAAGGCTGACTCTGTCTTGGTTTTCTGCTGAGATAGCTGAGGGATTACACCCTGAACCTTGGTAGAAGTCTTATTGTGTGACTGAAAGGATCTCTGAGTGACACACCTAAACGCTTTGGAGGGTATTGGCCTGACTAAATAATGTCATGAGGCACCCCTTCCAGCTTTCTGAGGCTTAACAAAGAATTTTCCAGTCACACTTATCTTTAGAACACCTTAATAATATGAAGAAGAACTGGCCTATAGGTGGTGTAAAATGTTATATTTAGACCACATAATCTCAATGCCCTGAGAGTCATTAATTTTAACATCTTCTGTTATCCTAAAAGACTGGAAAATTCCCAAATCAGCAAGTTTTGTCTCCTGTTTTAATAGTCTTTATCTTAAACATTTTTTAGAAAAATTCCCTTCATGTTTTACTACAGGCAGCAAGAAGAAACCAGGAAGCACTTTTGGCTGTTTGGATGGAAATCCTCTTAGATAACTCAATTAAGTACAGTTTGTCCTCCCAGCTCATTAGGTACATTTTCTACTTTTCATAAACTGCAGGTGTAGTGGACTTTCCCCTTCACACTCCCCAGGATCTTTCCTCCTGCTGCTCCTTTCTGCCAGGCGTTCTAGGTGCACGACTGTGATTCCACTTAGAACGTGTTTGCTCAGTGAGATAACGGGGAGCGATTCCCTGGCTTCAGTGTTCTGCTGGCCAGAGAATATGTACCTTTCCCTAAGAACTTCATGTTTTCGCTGTCCAACTTCTATCACCTGGCTAGGTCAGTTGCAATAGCTCATACTCACAAGCGAACAGGGCAGGGATTTCTACGCGCAAATGTGCGCAAACATACGCGTGTACACAGTGACATCCCTGAGAGGAAACCTGTCCATATGCAGAGAAGTACAAGCATTCTTTTCCAGGGAACATGAATTTTGGTAAGCACTCAAAATTCTACAGGCACATGTGCACAAACATGCACGTGTACACAGTAACATCACTGAGAGGAAACTTGTCCATATGCAGAAGTACAAGTTTTCTTTTCCAGAAACATGAGTTTTGGTAAGCACTCAAATTTCTATGTGCACATGTGCACAGACATATGAGTGTACACAGTAACATCACTGAGAGGAAACTTGTCCATATGGCCGAAGTACAAGCTTTCTTTTCCAGGAACATGAATTTTGGTAAGCACCCACATTTCTTTTTCCTTGTTTTTTCACTAGCTCATCCATCATGGCATGTTACACTTCTAACTGTGTGCCTTATCCTCAAAGGTTACAAAAACCTTGGCATTAGCTATTGACAGGGACTGGCCTGCAGAGCAGCAGGCAGGGTTAGAAGTTCTTGCCATGAGCAGCTGTATAACATGTGCCTGCCTTCTGGCATTCTCCCATCACCTTGGACAGCTTCACAGTACCAGTCACGTTGGCCTGATCCATTGCCTGTGCATTCCTTCAGGGGGACCAGAAAACAAGGACCTCTGAGCTCAGCTGACTTGAAGAAGTGCTTTCTCGGTGTGCACCTATCTAGGTCATCGCTTGTCAATGTTGTGCCCCTCTTGCTAGCCTACCACCCCTTACAGCCCACAGCATTCTGAAGGAGGCCCCCTGTTCTTCCTATCTGTGTAGCGTTCTGTGTGCACCATCTACCTGTGCCCCCGTGTCCTATCTCCATGTAGCAGGAAAAGGCCAGAAATGCCCAAGCCTCCAAAAAGCCCCCAGAGACTATGACAGGCCTGAGTCTGATCCAAGGTTGTGAAGAAGGTGCACATGGATACAGGGTCTCTTCTTCCGAAACAAAGAATGGAACCGGAGGCCATAAAAATCAGGTGGCATCCCTACACGTCTTCCTTTTCTGTTTAACACTACCCATGCACATGGAGTCCCCCAACAGATGAGGCCCTGGGAAACCTGCAGTTTCCTGGGCCCAGAGCTAATGCCTCCATTGGACAGAAAGCAGTGTTTACTATCCTCAAATGGACCAAGAGGGCTTGAACCACCCATGCCTCAGTTATTTGCTAAATGTCAAGGCTCTCTTTCACGTGCTCTCATTAGGCCCAGGTAGGACTCCCTACAGTCACGCATCCTGCTTCCCTACACAGCACCCGTGCTAAGGAAGCCAGTGGCCGGCTGGGCCCAGGGACATCCAAGACGGTCACCTGGAAGGCAGCATCCCTCTGAGTGTCACCTGGGTGTAGATCCCCTACAACACAATCAGAGATTCTGCTCCAGCAAAACTACCAGAATCCTCTTTCAGGTGCAGACGTGCACCTTTGCCCCACAGGCCCCCAAAGCCAGTGGCAAGACCCCAAAGAAAAGAAGGAATTCACGTCAGAACTTTCAGCACGGACCATGGGGTATCTTTGGCAGGACCGCTACTGCCTAGAGTCTGGACCCTGAAAACCAGCAGGCCCTGAACTGCCCCAGGGGCTTGTCTGTCTCCCACTCTCCTGAGGTCCCTTGGGACATGCAGTTTACCCATCGCCCTTGTCTTTTCTCTGTTCCCTCCTCACAGGCATATCCTGGCATAGGGTCACCACAGGGTAAACCCACTTGTGCTTTCCTCGCCTTTGGGCACTGCCAGGGAGGCAGGCTGGAAGTGCCGGGAGGCATGCCAGGCTTACAGAGCATGACTCTCCTAGGATGCCTGTGGTTTTGCAGATACAGCATACTTCAGCACATCTCATGTTTTGTGTCATATCTTGCCTATGTGTGCCACCCTCAGGGAGGGCGTGTGCTGGCTGCTGGGCTGATCTGGGCAGCACTGGCCAGGACCTTCCCCAGTTCTCCTTTTCACATGTGTGTGGAACAAGTCTCCAATGCAGCAGACAATCTGTGACTCTTTCTCCTTCAGCTCTCTGCCCCATCTCGGCAGGACCTTAGCCTCACCATCCCGGGCCTTTCCATAGCCACGTCCATCATTTCCACAGGCCAGTTATTCTTTTTCCTTTAGCTCTCTCTAATGTTTGAATCAGGGCAATTAACTCTGCCCTTTGTGCTGAGGTGTCTGGGGAAAGAGTCTCCGCTCATATCGTCCATTCAGAATCATCTACCACTGCGGCCCCCGCCCATCTCTGTCCATCTTTTACATAACTGCTTCCATCTGTAAACCATATTAGCTCACTGTTATGCAGTGGCACATCTGATAAGTCCTTCCATATTGCCATTTCCCTGGCCAGTATCTCATCACAATCATGGAGGGGGCTATCCCCCTCCGGGTTGGGGATAAGAGTAGCTGGGTTTAGAGTGCAGGGTGTTTGAAAATGAATCCGTCAAGTAGCAGGGCCTGGTATTTGTCAAGTGGGCATTGGAAATCCATTTACCCAGGGGTTGTTGCAGAACTCTCTCTATAGCATGAGGAGTGTAGACCAAGAGTCTCTGTCCATAAGTCAGTTTATCAGCATCATGGACTAGGAGTGCAGTGGCCGCGATGATTCGGAGGCAAGGTGGCCATCTGGCTGCCACTGGGTCCAATTTATTGGAAAGGTAAGCTATGGGATGCTTCCAAGCTCACCACTTCTGTGTTAGTACCCCTTTTCCTATCCCTCGCCTTTCATCTATAAATAATTAGAAAGGCTTAGATGGGTCAGGAAGGGCAAGGGCAGGAGCTTCCAGCAAGGCTCGCCTGAGCTCCTGAAAGGCCGTTTTCATTGACTCAGTCCGTTTCCAGTCTTTGTTTTCTTGGTCCCTTCATACAGGGGCCTGGCCTTTTCTGCAAACCCCAAGATCCATAATCAGCAATATCCCACAGTTCCCAGAAATTCTCTCAGTTGTCTAGGGTTGGCTGGCTCAGGGATCTGGAGGATGGTTTCTTTCATAGCCTGTGTTAGCCACCTCTGGCCCTGTTTTATCTTATAACCGAGGTATGTAACCTCTTGCTTGGGAATCTGGGCTTTTTTGGCACTGGCCCTGTAACCTAAAGTCCCCAAGGTTTGGAGAAGGTCACCTGTTGCCTCATGCCACTCTTTTTCCGTAGTCGCTGCCAGCATAAGGTCATCAATATATTGTAATAAAACAATGGTAGGGTGTTCAACCCGATACTCACGGAGGTCTTCATCCAAGGCCTCATTAAACAACGTGGGTGAGTTTTTGAAACCCCTGTGGTAAGCGAGCCCACGTCAGCTGCACAGGAGTCTGACCACAGTCTTCCTGACATTCAAAGGCAAAGATCTCTTGGCTTGCAAGGGCAAGAGGCAGACTGAATAAGGCATCTTTTAAATCTAAAACAGTATACCAAATGTAGCTTGGTGGCAAGCTGCTTCGCAATGTATAAGGGTTAGGAACCGTAGGATGAATATCACTCACCCGTTTGTTGACTTCTCGCAGGTCTTGAACCGGTCTAAAATCAGTTCCCCAAGCTTCTTTACAGGAAGCAGGGGAGTGTTCCATGGGGACCGGCACTTTCTCAAGACCCCAGCGTCTATGAGGGATTGTACTTGAGGAGTAATTCCTTGCCGAGCCTCTTGACTCATGGGATACTGCCACACTCTCACTGGTGTGGCACTGGCTTTCAGTTCCACAATAATAGGGGCCCTCTGTTTGGCCAGTCCCATTCCTGCTGTTTCAGCCTAGGCCTGAGGGTATCTCTGAACCCATGGCTGTACTTCAGGACTTATTTGTCGCTGGGGCCTCTGCAAGTACAGTCTGTATTCATCCTTTAATGCCAGAGACAAGACCCTGAAGAGGATGCCCGGTTCCATCTAAAACTGACACTTGCCCGTGGTCGAAATGAATTTGGGCATTTACTTTAGACAGTAAATCTTTTCCCAGCAAAGGGCGCTGGACACAGGTATCACCAGAAAAGAATGGGTCACTTGGTGGGTACCCAAGTTCACATGCCGTTTTGTAGTCCATCCATATCGCTTAGTCCCGGTTGCTCCCTGCACCCAGCTACTTTTCTTAGACATGGGTCCATCTCTTTGGTTTAAGACTGAGTATTGAGCCTCCCGGATCCACCATGAAGCCAACCGGTTTCCCCTCCACATTTATAGTTACCCAGGACTCGGGGAGGGGCGTCGAGCCCTGACCCCCCAGTCACTATCCTCACCCGCGTAGAGGATATGACTGTCAGGAGAGGGAGTCTCATTCTTGGGATTTGGGGCCCCCTCTTTTAGGTTTTTCTTGGGGCATTTATCTTGCCAACGTCCAATCTCCTTACAAAATGCACATTGGTTCTTTTCAAGCTTGCACCATTGCAGGTTTTTCCTCAGTCTTTGAGTCTAGCTTTTTCCCTTTTTGGAACCTATTTTTGTTTTCAATTCCAGGGGAAAATATCTGAGCCAACTCTTTTTGGTTCTTACAGGTTTTCTTCAGCTCTAAATTCTCTTTCTTCCCCTTCTAATGCGATCCTCTCTCTCCTCTGGGGTCCTTATGATTGAAAACTCTCTCTGCTGCCCTCACTAGATCTTGCAGGGACTGTTCACCCCAACCTCTCTCTCTTTTGTAACTTTCTCCTAATATTGGGGGCTGCCTGATTCACAAATGCTAGCATAACTGCTGCTCGAGACTCATCTGCCTGTGGGTCCATAGGAGTATACTGTCTAAAAGCTTCCATTATCCTTTCAAGGGAAGGCTGCCAGGCTCTCATTTGGCTCTTGCCCCACTGAATTTACCTTGGCCAAATTAGTTGGCTTTCTGGCGGCCGCTCTAAGGCCAGCCATGAGAGTCTGACGGTACACTCGGAGACGCTCCCTACCTTCAGTGCGTCTGAAGTCCCAGTTGGGTCGCACCAAGGGGAACCCCTCTTCAATGAGGTGAGGCTGTATTGTGGGCCTCCCACCCACGCTTGGCACATTTTTCCAGGCTTCTGAAAGGATCCGTTCACGCTCTTCTGTAGTAAAAAGTACCTGTAACAGTTGCTGACAATCATCCCAAGTGGGATTGTGAGTAAAGAGGATAGATTCTAAAACATCAATAAGACCCTGCAGTTTCTCAGAGAAAGAGGAGTTTGAGTCTTCCAATTGTGCAAATCACTAGAGGCAAAGGGCCAATACTGATATGTCCATTCCCTGCCCTCTCTGGCTGGCCCCGCCTGGACCGGAAACGCCGTGAACAGTGGAGGAAGGAATTTCCGGGCCTTCTTCTTCCGCTGCACTGGCCATTTCCCTTGCTCTTCCCCGAGTTCCCTGGGCGGGCCCCCTTCCCTAGGAGGAGCCGATGGCTCGGCCCTCCTCCCGGCTTCTCCAATGAAACTTGTGAACCTGTGGAAGCAAGGGCGGATGTGGATCCACGCACGGGGGTGGGAACAACTCGGTTTCCAGGTCCAATCAGATTAGGATACAGAGAAGAAGATTCCTGGAACACTGGCTTAGGTCGTTTTTCATCCTGTTTTCTTCTTTTCTTCAGAAGCTTTCATGACTAGTACCTGTGGGTTTAGCAAGGTTGGAGTCGTGGAAGAGGGACGGGGAGGTTTAGGACGTTTTAGAAGGAGCGAGAACAAAGGGTTTAAGCCATTCTGGCGGGTTTCTCACGAGATCCTGCCAGACCAGAATGTAGGGAGTCTGGTCTGGGTGCCTGGCAGGACTAGGGGTAAGCACCCTTCTCTTTAACTGCCTGGATAATTTGGGGATTGAAGGTTCCCTCTTGTGGCCATCCGACGTCAAAGGTGGGCCACTCGGCAGAACAGAAAGTCACCAATTTGCTCTTCTTCACCAGTAACGAAAGATTCTGAGCTCTAGACTTAAAATCAGAAAAATGGTCAGTCATCAGAGACAGCGGAGTAGAAGTAGATTGCCCCATGGGTACAGAGAACACGGACAATGACAACAAGACTCACACGGACAGTGCCAGCACACAGAGTCACAGAAACGACACAACAAACAGATTCCAACTCTCAATATTACTTTCAGTCTCCTTTATAGCACTAGAGACCCCTTCTCTACTTGCAAGTGTCTTACCGTCAGGACGTCCTCAGTGCCAGCTGCCCTCCCGGTTCGCTACCGGGGACCCGGCATTACGCTGGGCTTGCCTCTTCACTTTACACCTAGATGCCTCCCCAGTATGATACTGGGCCCGGACTTAATCTAGGCCTCTGCCCTGCTAGCACCAGTGCTCAGAGCTCTCAACTCCTAATGAGATTATTCCCTTCTACCAGGAGAGGTGTCCTTCCCGGTAGGCTGGTTAGGCACCGAGCCCGTATCTCTTAACCAACCGAGAGAGGGAACAAGTCCACCGTGGTAATGCAAAGGTAAGAAGGGAATTTTTTATTTCTAGCATGCTAGGGCTCAAGCCTCATCCGACGCAGCGGAATCAGACGAGAGCCCCAAACAAAGCAGTATGGCGGTTTATATACAGTCAGCTGTTTGTCTCAGTTACAGGGTACTTGGCAATACCTGACCGGACAGGCAGAATGAGCTCAGGCAACGCCTTCCTTATGCTATCGCATATAGAAATCTTTCCTTATTCGGTTAAGGAATGTTCTTCAAGAAAACAGGAAACATGACTCAGGTCCCCAGCGCTGTTATTCACCTCATTGAGCCGACCACCCTGCCTAACACTGTTAGTAAGGATTATTCTCAAAGGAATATAGTTTTGTACCGTTACTCTGTATACTATATTCATTTGGGGGAACAAATTTCTAGAATTAAAACATTTCATGTTTTTACCATACAAACAGAAAATATCTTTGAAAATACATTTACATATCTTAAAACATGTAGTAATCTGAAAAGGATGTGTATATAGACATGTCAGTGTATATACACACATACTCTCAGAGCTCCAAGGAAAACTTCTCCGTAAACTATAAATGAAAACATTCAGCCTGAAAATAGTGAAATCTATGGAATCAACTTGCCAAAAATCGTAGACAATGAAATTTTAATTAGAAAACATGTATACATAAAAATATTTGGGATTCAGACAAAATTGCTAAATAAAGATAGCTCAATCCCTAAACCATCTATGAAAAAAAAGAAAAGAAATACTCAGTATCATGTAATAACCTATAATGGAAAAGAACCTACAAAAGAATAGACACGTATCTGCATAACTAAATCACTCCTCTATACATCTGAAACTCAACACTGTAAATCTATTTACAGAAAAAAAAATGTAAACAAAGTTTCTAAAATACAAAGTTATAAAGAAAAAAATCCTAAAGAATGTAGAAAGCATATATGAATTGAAACAAAAATAGAAAACAACAAAAATAAAACTTGTTGGGATAATAAAACAAGAGCTGCTTCTTGGAGAAAGAAATCAGAAACATTGATACAACTGTGGCAAATCTAGTAAGGGGACAAGGAGGTTAATTCCAATACTACAAATGAGAAATGAAATGGGATTATGAGAGGATAATATTCAACTCTGAGTGGAATCACTTTTTTTCAGGAAAGGTCCAATCAAGCAAAAACCTGGGGAAAGAAAGAAAGGAAAGAAAGAGGAAGAGAGACAAGGGAAGAAAGCAAGACAAAGAAAGAAAGGAGAAGGAAAGGAAAGCAAATGTCTCAACAAATGTTGTAAACATCAATAAAACAATTC
>NW_017217885.1:0-12242 GCF_001704415.2 Capra hircus | reverse complement strand
GAAAATATCCTGTGCACACATCTGGATACTGGGCCTAGAGGCCAAAATTTGCATTTCTTTCCCGGGGAGCCCTAACGTGTGTGACTTAGCAACTGCTTGAAAATCCATCCCATTGCTGTTTTCCTCCTTCTGACAGAGCTAGCTTTGTTCCCTGCTTTGGGATATCTCAACCGAAGGGCCGGTCCATAGCTACTCGCCTGGGCCCATTGGATGTGCAAGGTGCCCTCGACTAGGTGACCCTAGCATGGCACTCAGCCCGCTCAGACACACTCCCGAGGCTTCTTTCTCATGGGAAGCACTGCTCCAACCTAGGAATGTGTCTGCAATGCTTGGAAAGTGCAGTGAGACACACAGCCCTGACTCTGCAATTGAGGCCCTCAGAGCAAGCCTGCAGCTCTGATGTCTGAGAAGCAAAACACTTGCTGCAAAGAGAGGCCTGAAAACACACTCTCTGTGGATGACTTTCCTTCCTCTAAGGAAGATAGTTTTCCCAGTCTCCTGCTTCCTGAATGTCACACAGCTGGAATGCGCTTGCTTGGAGGTCGTGATTCAGTGGCAATGACCCCTGAGGCCCTTTGCCCAGGGAGGGCTCCCACACTCACAGGAAAATCAAAGCAACTTCCAAGTGAGTCAGCTCTTCACATCAAATGGCCAAAGTATTGGAGTTTCAGGTTCAGTATTAGTCCTTCCAATGTATATTCAGACCTGATTTCCTTTAGGATGGAGTGGTTGCGTTCTCCTTGTAGTCTAAGCGACCTACAAGCATCTTCTCCAACACCACAGTTCAAAAGCATCCAATTTTCAGCTGTCACTTTCTTTATAGTACATCTTTCATATCCATCCATGACATATGGAAAAACCATAGCCTTGACTGGATGGATCTTTGTTGGCAAAGCAACGTCTCGGCTTTTTAATATGCTGTCTAGTTTGGTCATCACTTTTCTTCCAAGTCATAAATATGTTTTAAGTTCATGGAGGCAGCCATCACCTGCAGTGATTTCCAAGCCCCCCAAAATAGTCTGCTGCTGTTTCCAATGTTTTCCCATCTATTTGCCATGAAGTGATGAGACTGGATGCAATGATTTTAGTTTTCTGAATGCTGAGCTTTAAGCTAACTTTTTCACTCTCCTCTTTCACTTTCATCAGGAGACTCTTTAGTTCTTATACACTTTCTGCCATAAGGTGGTGTCGTCTGCATATCTGAGATTCTTGATATTTCTCCCAGCAATCTGGATTCCAGCGTGTGCTTCCTCCAGCCCAGTGTTTCTCATGATGTACTCTGCGTATAAGTTAAATAAGCAGGGTGACAATATACAGCCTTGACATATTCCTTTTCCTATTTAGAACCAGTCTGTTGTTCCATGTCCAGTTCGAACTGTTTCTTCCTGACCTGCATACAGGTTTCTCAAGAGACAGGTCAGGTGGTCTGGTATTCCCATCTCTTTCAGAATTTTTCCCAGTTTATTGTGATCCACACAGTCAAAGGCTTTGGCATAGTCAATAAAGCAGAAATAGATGTCTTTTTTTCTGGAACTCTCTTGCTTTTTCAATGATCCAGTGGATGTTGGCAGTTTGATCTCTGGTTTCTCTGCATGTTTTAAATCCCTCTTGAACATTTGGAAGTTCACAGTTCATGTGAACTTGGAGAATTTTGAGCATTACTTTACTAGTGTGTGAGATGAGTGCAATTGTGCAGCAGCTTGAATATTCTTTGTCATTGCCTTTCTTTGGGATTGGAATGAAAACTGACCTAATGACTAGATGTTTTCAACTTGCATATGCTGAAAGAAACTGGCTGTGCAGTTTTGAAAAAAAAATCATTTTAACCATTTTCTCTGAAGTGCAAGGCATATCATGGCCATCCCTGAAATCATAAAGTCACCTTTTCTTTATGTAGTCATAGTTTCTGCCTAAATTATAGGCCAACTCGTGCTCAAATGGACTCTGATGTCAGGGGCAGATCAACTAATAAAAAGCTTGGATTGTCCCTCTGGAGGAAAGTGAGATCTTGGTCCCACGAGAAGAATCTGAAGGGTTAAGGGAACTTGCAAGAGTGGGAAAGCTTAGTCCATCCTACATGTACCAAAATCTTAAATAAGGCTTATTTACTTTACCGAAGTAAAAAAACAGATGATGAAAACAATTATAAATCAAGGAAAGGTAAAGAAACTCATACTCTGTTATCAAAAATTACATTCTAAGAAAACTTTTGTTCTCTTAACCTAGAGAGGAGACTAAATTCCATCTGGTACCAGCTTACCAGAAGACAAACAAACAAACAAACAAATTATCAGTAAGCTTAAAAAATGTATATTCCATATATCTTGAAGTAGCAGTATTTCTGCAAAGGCATCCGTGTGAAACCATAGAGGACATGGTTAAAACCTGATTAAATAGAAATTGACAATGTAATCTGGTCACTGCTGCGACTTGAAATGCTTTAATATGATAACCTGGAATTATAACTGACAGCATTTGACCAGGACATATCAGATTTTCACGGATGTCAGATAATTTCTAGGATATCTATATTAGGAACTGAAGGAATCTTTTGAACCTAGGAAAGAAAACAACAGTCTCAAAGGCCCTTGCTGAATCATCTATCAGCAAGGAATGTCTTTGCAAGGATCGCAAAGTGAAGGGAAAATACACCGACCTGCCTCTGCAACTTCGGTCCTCTGAGCAGATCTGGAGGTCTCCCTTTGTATAAGCTAACCTGTTCTTCCAATAGAGGTTGCAACACAAAACAAGTGCCGCCTATTCTTCCCCGAAGGAGGCTCTCTTTCCCCACATCCTGCGAACTCCCTTTCCCAGCCTCCTGGAAAAGCGCTTCTTGCAGTTCCTTTCAGAAAATCCTATGGACGGAGAAGCCTGGTAGGCTGCAGTCCGTGGGGTCGCTGAGGGTCGGACACGACTGAGCGACTGCACTTTCATTTTCACTTTCATGCATTGGAGAAGCAATGGCAACCCACTTACTGTTCTTGCCTGGAGAATCCCAGGGACGGGGAGCCTAGTGGGCTACCGTCTATGGCGTCGCACAGAGTTGAACACGACTGAAGCAACTTAACAGCAGCAGCAGCAGCAGTTCCTTTCTTAGGGGCAGTTATCCTGAGATTGGGACCTGGAAAGGCAGAGCCACCTCCACACACACGTCTTTTTGTCCCCTTTCCTCTGGAGGAGAGCTCTAGTGAGCCTAGGTCTGTCAGGAAAATTCTTGGCTTTGACGGGATCCACCCGGTGTGTGAACCTGCATACCCGACCTAGGGGCCACAGGCACCTGTTTTGCTCGAGTGGTCCTGGAGGGGTGCAGCATAGCAAGAGCTTAAAATCCATCCAATTTTCTTTTTTTTTTTTTTTTTTACCTCAGAGAGAACGAGTTTGCTCCACCTCCACCCTTTGGCAGTGTGGAGGGAAGAGGGCACCACCCTCTCCCAAAGGGGACATAGGCCTACCAGGAGAGAAAGGCCCCTTGAGGAGCTGAGCCCAGGTAGGCAGCCAGTGATGTCAAGCACACTCCCGCTGCTTGCTTCTACATGGGCACTCCCACGATCTGCTAGGAATGTCTTTGCAAGGATCTCAAAGGGAAGGGAAGATACATGGGCCCTGTCTCTGGAACTTCAGTCCTCTGAGCAGATCTGGAGGTCTTGAGTTGTATAAGCAAACCTGTTCCTTCCAAATAGAGGCTTGCAAACACACCCCGGTGGTTGCCTCTTCTTCCCTGAAGAAGTCTTTCTTTCCCCACATGCTGCGAACTCCCTGTCGCAACCTCCAAAAGAATAGCGCTTCTTGCCATTCCTTTCTTAGAGGCAGTTATCTCTGAGCTTGGGGCCGTAGGGAGTAGCCCCACACTCACAGGGAAAGGCAAAGACTCCTCCATACATCTCCTCTATCCCCTTTGCTCTGGAGGAGAGCTCTAGTGAGCCTAGGTCTTTCAGGAAAATTCTTGGCTTGGACAGGATCTCACCCTGTTGTGAACCTGCATACCCAACCAGGGGCCACAGAGCACCTGTTTCAGTAAAGTGGGCCCTGAAAGGGTGCAGCCTAGCAAGAGCTTGAAAATCCATTCAATTGCTGTTTTTGTACCTCTGACAGAGCGAGCTTGGCTCCACCCTTTGGCAGTGAGGAGAAAAGAGGCATGACACCCTCCCCAAGGGGACATGGGGCCTACTTCGAGAGGAAGCTGCAACTCGAGAAAATCCAGGAGGTTCTCCCCTCCAGGCGAGATGAGGCCCATTTCCGCTGAGGCGTCTCGAGGCTAATCACAACTAACCTCTGGAACTTCGAAAGGGTCCTTCACACCCTTGCTGCAAGTCAAGAAGTTCTCGGACATACCCATCTCCACTCGAGAGGAAGGACGAGGGTCCCACCCACATCCAGCAGGAGCCCCGTTTCCGCCTCGTAGCTCGAGAAGAGGGATCCTTTCCCTTCATCATCGGGAAAGAATTCCCGGGCTTCCCGTCACATCTCAAGAGGAGGCACTCTCCACAGGAAAGGCGAGAGGAACTCCAGGGCCTTGCCAGCATTCCAAGAGTCCCCCAGATGTCTCCGTCCATTCCAGAAGAACCTGCTTTCCCTTCACTGCCTCGACGTTCACGCCGAGGATAGACTCACACCACCGTGACATGTGGGACAGCCCTGTTCGAAAGCCTCGTGGGAAAGCCTCGATGCAAAGCGACTGATCCCTTGAACCACATGTCGGCAAGCGTGACACTGCTGCTACAGCTTGTGAGGAAATCGCAGGTGCATGCCCCCACACGAGATGAGAACTGACTCCCCTGGTGAGACTCCAGAAGTATGGAAAGATTCATGTCAGCACTGGAGAGGCATCCTCAGGGTATGGCCCCGACTCCACACAAGGTCTTAGGCACCGGCATCGATGGGAGAGGAATCCCTATAGGCCCCATGGTAATTCGCATGGGGACTGGCCTTTCCTGAGGCCACCAGAGCGAGTCCCTGAGGTCCCCGTCGTAACTCGAGAGCACCTACCACAACTCGGTAAAATCCAGGAGGTCCTCCCCTCCAGGCGAGATGAGGCCCATTTCCGCTGAGGTGTCTCGAGCCTAATCACACCTAACCTCTGGAACTTCCAAAGGGTCCTTCACACCCTTGCTGCAACTCAAGAAGTTCCCCGACAAACCCGTCTTCACTCGAGAGGAAGCACGGGGGTCCCGCCCACATCCAGAGGAGCCCCATTTCCGCCTCGTAGTTCGAAATGAGGGATCCTTTCCCTGCTTCATCGGGAAAGGATTCCCGCCGTTCCCGCCGCATCTCAAGAGGAGGCGCTCTCAACAGGAAAGGCGAGAGGAACTCCAGGGTCGTGCCAACATTCCAAGAGTCCCCCAGATGTCTCAGTCCATTACAGGGAAACCTGTTTTCCCTGCACTGCCTCGACATTCACGCGGAGGATTGACTCACATTACGGTGGCACGTGGGACACCCCTGTTGGAAAGCCTCGTGGGAAAGCCTCGAGGGAAAGCCACAGATCCTTTGATCCATGCGAATGGAAGCGTTACACTGCTGCTACCTCTCGGAAGGAAAGCGCACGTGCATGACCCCACTCGAGCCGAGGACTGACTCCCCAGGGCAGACTCCAGAAGTACCCCTAGATGCATGTCAGCCCTGGAGAGGAATCCTCAGGTTCTGAACACAACTCCACAAAAGGTCTTAGGCCCTGGCATCGACGGGAGAGGAATCCTGAGAGGACCCCTAGCAACTCGCATGGCGACTGGCCTTTCTTGAGGCAACCAGAGCGGGTCCCTGAGGTCCCTGTCGTAACTCGATAGCACCTGCCACAACTCGAGAAAATCCAGGAGGTTCTCCCCTTCAGGCGAGATGAGGCCCATTTCCGCTGAGGCGTCTTGAGGCTAAACACACCTAACCTCTGGAACTTCCAAAGGGTCCTTCCCACACTTGCTGCAACTCAAGAAGTTCCCCGACATACCCGTCTCCACTCGAGAGGAAGCACGAGAGTCCCGCCCACATCCAGAGGGAGCCTGGCTTCCACCTCGTAGCTCTAGATGACGGATTCTTTTCCAGCTTCGTCTGGAAAGAATTCCCGGCTTTCCCGTCGCAAGTCAAGAGGAGGCGCTCTCAACAGGAAAAGCGAGAGAAACCCCAGTGTCGTGCCACAATTCCAAGGGACCCCCAGATGTCAGTCCATTCCAGAGGAACTTGCTTTCCCTGCACTGCCTCTACTTTCACGCCGAGGATACACTCACTACACCATGGAACGTGGGTCAGCCCTGTGGGAAAGCCTCGTCGGAAAGCCTCGAGGGAAAGCCACAGATTCCTTGATCCACGCGACGGGAAGTGTGACACTGCTGCTACAGTTCCTGAGGAGAGCTCACGTGCATGCCCCCACATGTGCTGAGCACAGACTCCCCAGGGGAAACTCCAGAAGTAAGCCAAGATCCATGTCAGCACTGAAGAGGAATCCTCAGGTTCCGGCACCGAATCCACAAAAGGTCTTAGGCCCCGACATCGACCGGAGAGGAATCCCGAAAGGCGCCCTTGCAACTCCCATGGGCACTGGTCTTTCCTGACCACCAGAGCCGGTCCCTGAGGTCCCTGTCGTAACTCGAGAGACCCTGCCGCAACTCTAGAAAATCCAGGAGGTTCTCCCCTCCAGGCGAGATAAGGCCCATTTCCTCTGAGGCGTCTGGAGGCTCATCACACCTAAATTCTGGAAATTCAAAAGGGTCCTTGCTGCAACTCAAGAAGTTCCCCGACATACCCGTCTCCACTCGAGAGGAAGCACGAGGGTCCCGCCCACATCCAGAGGAGACGCCGTTTTGGTATCGAAGCTCCAGATGAGGGATCCTTTCCCTGCTTGGTCAGGAAATAATACACGCCATTCCACTCGCATTTCAAGGGGAAGCGCTCTCCACAGGAAAGGCGAGAGGAACTCCAGGGTCGAGCCACCATTCACAGAGTCACCCAGATGTCTCAGTCCATTCCAGAGGAAACTGTTTTCCCTGCACTGCTTCGAATTTCACGGCGAGGATCGACTCAAACCACGGTGGCACGTGGGGATAGCCCTGTGGGAAAGCCTCGCAGGGAAATCCTCTTGGGAAAGCCTAGAGGGAAAGCCAGGGATCCCTTGATCCACGCGAAGGGAAGCGTGACACTGCTGCTACAGCTCGGGAGGAAAGCCCACGTGTGTGCCCCCACTCGAGAAGAGGACTGACTCCCCTGGGGACACTGCAGAAGTACCCCAAGATCCATGTCAGCACTGGAGAGGAATCCTCAGGTTCCGGCACTGACTCCACACAAGGTCTTAGGCCCCGGCATCGATGGGAGAGAAATCCTGAGAGGCCCTTGAGCAACTCGCATGGGACCTGGCCTTTCCTGAGGCCACCAGAGGGGGTCCCTGATGTCCCCGTCGTGAGTCGAGAGAACCTGCCGCAGCTCGAGAAAATCCAGGAGGTTCTTCCCTCCAGGCGAGATGAGGCCCATTTCCGCTGAGGCGTTTCGAGTCTAATCACACCTAACCTCTGGAACTTCCAAAGGGTAATTCACACCCTTGCTGCAACTCAAGAAGTTCCCCGACATACCCGTCTCCACTCGAGAGGAAGCAAGGACCGACCCGCCCACATCCAGAGAGCCCAGTTTCCCCCTCCTAGCTCGAGACGGCGGATCCTTTCAGACCGTGGTCGGGAAAGAATTCCCGGTGTTCCCGTCGCATCTCAAGAGGAGGCGCTCTCCACAGGAAAGACGAGAGGAACTGCAGGGTCGTGCCACCATTCCCACAGTCCCCCAGATGTCTCAGTCCTTTCCAGGGAAACCTGTTTTCCCTGCACTGCCACGATTTTCAAGCCGAGGTCGACTCTCACCATGGTTCCACGTGGGACAGCCCTGTGGGAAAGCCTCGTGGGAAAGCCTAGAGGGACAGCCACAGATCTTTTGATCCACGTGAAGGGACGCGTGACACTGCTGCTAGAGCTCGGGAGGAAAGCGCACGTGCATGCTCCCACTCGCGACAAGGACTGACTCCCCTGGGGAGACTCCAGAAGTACCCCAAGATCCATGTCAGCACTGGAGAGGAATCCTCAGGTTCCGGCACCGACTCCACACAAGGTCTTAGGCCCCAGCAACGACGGGAGAGGAATCCCTAGAGGCCCCGAGGAATTCTCATGGGGACTGGCCTTCCCTGAGGCCACCAGAGCGGGTCCCTGAGGTCCCCGTGGTAAGTCGAGACCACCTGCCGCAACTCGAGAAAATCCAGGAGGTTCTCCCCTCCAGGCTAGATGAGGCCCATTTCCGCTGAGGCGTCTCGAGGCTAATCACACCTAACCTCTGGAACTTCCAAAGGGTCCTTCACACCCTTGCTGCAACTCAAGAAGTTCCCCTACATACCCGTCTCCACTCGAGAGGAAGCACGCGAGTCCCGCCCACATCGCGAGGAGCCGCGTTTCCGCCTCCTAGCTCGAGAGGAGGGATCCTTCCCCTGCGTGGTCGGGAAAGAATTCCAGGCGTTCCTGTCGCATCTCAAGAGGAGGCGCTCTCCACAGGAAAGGCCAGAGGAACTCCAGGGTCGTGCCACCATTCCCAGAGTTCCCCAGATGTCTCAGTCCATTCCAGGGAAACCTGTTTTCCCTGCACTGCCTCGACTTTCAAGCTGAGCATGGACTCACACCACGGTGGCACGTGGGACAGCCCTGTGGGAAAGCCTCGTGAAAAGCCTCGTGGGAAAGCCTCGAGGCATAGCCACAGATCCCTTGATCCAAGCGAAGGGAATCATGACACTGCTCCTACAGCTCGGGAGGAAAGCGCACGTGCATGCCCCTATTCAAGACGAGAACTGACTCCCCTGGGGAGACTCCAGAAGTACCCCAAGATCCATGTCAGCACTGGAGAGGAATCCTCAGGTTTCAGGACAGACTCCACACAAGGTAGTAGGCCCCGGCATCGACGGGAGCGGAATCCCGAGAGGCCACCGAGCAACTCGAATGGGGACTGGCCTTTCCTGAGGCCACCAGAGCGGGTCCCTGAGGTCCCCGTCGTAGATCGAGAGCACCTGCCGCAACTCGAGAAAATCCAGGAGGTTCTCCCCTCCAGGCGAGATGAGGCCCATTTCCGCTGAGGTGTCTCGAGCCTAATCACACCTAACCTCTGGAAATTCCAAAGGGTCCTTCACACCCTTGCTGCAACTCAAGAAGTTCCCCGACATACCCGTCTCCACTTGAGAGGAAGCACGATAGTCCCGCCCACATCCAGAGGACCCCGTTTCGGCATCCTACCTCGAGAGTAGGGATCCTTTCACTGCGTGGTCGGGAAAGAATTCCCGGCGTTCCCGTCGCATCTCAAGAGGAGGCGCTCTCCACAGGAAAGGCGAGAGGAAATCCAGGGTCGTGCCACCATTGCCAGGGTCCCCCAGATGTCTCAGTCCATTCCAGGGAAACCTGTTTTCCCTGCACTGCCTCGACTTTCAAGCCGAGGATGGACTCACACCACGGTGGCACGTGGGACAGCCCTGTGGGAAAGCCTCGTGGGAAAGCCTCGTGGTAAAGCCTCGTGGGAAAGCCTCAAGGGAAAGCCACAGATCCCTGGATCCACGCGAAGGGAAGCGTGACACTGCTGCTACAGTTCGGGAGGAAAGCGCACATGCATGCCCCCACTCGAGACGAGGACTGACTCCCCTGGGGAGACTCACAGAAGTACCCCAAGATCCATGTCAGCACTGGAGAGGAAACCTCAGGTTCCAGCACCGACTCCACACAAGGTCTAAGGCCCCGGCATCGCCGGAAGAGAAATCCCGATAGGCCTCCGAGCAACTCGCATGGGGACTGGCCTTTCCTGAGGCCACCAGAGCGGGCACCTGAGGTCCCCGTCGTAAGTCGAGAGCACCTGCCGCAACTCGAGAAAATCCAGGAGGTTCTTCCCTCCAGGCGAGATGAGGCCCATTTCCGCTGAGGCGTCTCGAGGCTAACCACACCTAACCTCTGGAACTTCCAAAGGGTCCTTCACACCCTTGTTGCAACTCAGGAAGTTCCCCGACATACCCGTCTCCACTTGAGCGGAAGCACGAGAGTCCCGCCCACAAGCAGAGGAGCCCCGTAGCCGCCTCCTACCTCGAGAGGTGGGATCCTTTCCCTGCGTGGTCGGGAAAGAATTCCCGGCGTTCCCTTCGCATCTCAAGAGGAGGCGCTCTCCACAGGAAAGGCGGAGAGTAACTCCAGGGTCGTGCCACCATTGCCAGGGTCCCCCAGATGTCTCAGTCCATTCCAGGGAAACCTGTTTTCCCTGCCACTGCCTCGACTTTCAAGCCGAGGATAGACTCACACCACGGATGTGGGACAGCCGTGTGTGAAAGCCTCGTGGGAAAGCCTCGAGGAAAGCCACAGATCCCTTGATCCACGCGAAGGGAAGCGTGACACTGCAGCTACAGCTCGGGAGGAAAGCGCAGGTGCATGCCCCCGCTCTAGACGAGGACTGACTCCCCTGGGGAGACTCCAGAAGAAGCCCAAGATCTATGTCAGCACTGGAGAGGAATCCTAAGTCCCGGCCCCGAATCTACACAAGGTCTTAGGCCCCGGCATCGACGGGAGAGGAATCCCGAGAGGCCCCGAGCAACTCGGCATGGGGACTTGCCTTTCCTGAGGCCACCAGAGCGAGTCCCTGAGGTCCCCGTCGTAAGTCGAGAGCACCTGCTGCAACTCGAGAAAATCCAGGAGGTTCTCCCCTCCAGGCGAGATGAGGCCAATTTCCGCTGAGGCGACTCACGGCTTATTACACCTAACATCTGGAACTTCAAAAGGGTCCTTCACTCCCTTGCTGCAACTCAAGAAGTTCCCCAACATTCCCGTCTCCACTCGAGAGGAAGCACGAGAGTCCCGCCCACATCCAGAGGCGCCCCGTTTCCGCCTCCTAGCTCGAGAGGTGGGATCCTTTCCCTGCGTGGTCGGGAAAGAATTCCCGGCGTTCCCGTCGCATCTCAAGAGGAGCGCTCTCACAAGAAAGGCGAGAGGAACTCCAGGGTCGTGCCACCATTCCCAGAGTCCCCCAGATGTCTCAGTCCATTCCAGGGAAACCTGTTTTTCCTGCACTGCCTCGACTTTCAAGATGAGGATCGACTCACACCACGGTGGCACGTGGGACAGCCTTTGGAAAGCCTTGTGGGAAAGCCACAGATCCCTTGATCCACGCGAAGGGAAGCGTGACACTGCTGCTACAGCTCGGGAGGAAAGTGCACGTGCATGTCCCTACTCGAGACGAGGACTGACTCCCCTGGGGAGACTCCAGAAGTACCCCAAGATTCATGTTGTCACTGGAGAGGAATCCTCAGGTTCCGACTCCGATTTCACACAAGGTCTTAGGCCCTGGCATCGACTGGAGAGGAATCCGAGAGGCCCCGAGAATCTCGCATGGGAGAGGCCTTTCCTGAGGCCACCAGAGGGTCCCTGAGGTCCCCGTCGTAAGTCGAGATCACCTGTCGCAACTCGAGAAAATTCCAGGAGGTTCTCCCTTCCAGGAGAGATGAGGCCCATTTCCGCTGAGGCGTCTCAAGGCTAATCACACCTAACCTCTGGAAACTTCCAAAGGGTCCTTCACACCCTTGCTGCAACTCAAGAAGTTCCCCTGCATACCAGTCTCCACTCGAGAGGAAGCACGCGAGTCCCGCCCACATCGCGAGGAGCCCGTTTCCGCCTCCTAGCTCGAGAGGAGGGATCCTTTCCCTGCGGGTCGGGAAAGAATTCCCGGCGTTCCCGTCGCATCTCAACAGGAGGCCTCTCCACAGGAAAGGCGAGAGGAACTCCAGGGTCGTGCCACCATTCCCAGAGTCCCCCAGATATCTCAGTCCATTCCAGGAAACCTTTTCCCTGCACTGCCTCGACTTTCAAGCGAGGATCCACTCACACCACGGTGGCACGTGGGACAGCCCTGTGGAAAGCCTCGTGAAAAGCCTCGTGAAAGCCTCGAGGGAAAACCACAGATCCCTTGATCCACGCGAAGGGAAGCGTGACACTGCTCCTACAGCTCGGAGGAAGCGCACGTGCATGCCCCCATTCGACACGAGGACTGACTCCCCTGGGGAGACTCCAGAAGTACCCCAAGATCCATGTCAGCACTGGAGAGAATCCTCAGGTTCCAGTACCATCTCCACACAAGTCTTAGGCCCTGGCATCGACGGGAGAGAATCCTGAGAGCCACCGAGCAACTCGCATGGGGAGTGGCCTTTCCTGAAGCCACCAGAGTGGGTCCCTTGAGGCCCCCGTTCGGCTAAGTCGGAGAAGCATACTCTC
>NW_017217884.1:0-22698 GCF_001704415.2 Capra hircus | reverse complement strand
CTGCAAGGAGATCCAACCAGTCCATTCTAAAGGAGATCAGCCCTGGTGTTCTTTGGAAGGAATGATGCTAAAGCTGAAGCTCCAGTATTTTGGCCACCTCATGTGAAGAGTTGACTCATTGGAAAAGACTCTGATGCTGGGAGGATTGGGGGCAGGAGAAGAAGGGGACGCCCGAGGATGAGATGTCTGGATGGCATCACTGACTTGATGGACGTGAGTCTGAGTGAACTCCGGGAGATGGTGATGGACAGGGAGGCCTGGTGTGCTGCGATTCATGGGGTCACAAAGAGCCGGACACGACGGAGTAACTAATCTGAACTGAACTGAACTCAACGGGTCTAGAACAAGCTTGACTTTTGGTCAAAGCACCTCATGTTAGTTTCAACTATTATGAAAGGAAATGAAAGGGAATAAGATGCAGTGTTCTGGTGCTATACTCCGTTTTTTTAAGAGCAGGATGGTGATGCTGAGTCTTTGAGCACAGCAAAAAGGTTTATTTTTTAATTTGTTTTTCCTCCTCCTATTTATACACAGATGAAATTCTGAGAACTCTAGGTAAGGGGCCAAAGTTGAGGTTAATTGGTGTTAAATCCAGGAGAACTGGAGGAAGCCAGGAAGATGGAAGAAGAAGTGGATGGGGCTGCCATCAATAAAATCGGCACCCTTCTCCTGCATCACACCCCTCTGCAGTGTAACCCATGGCACTTTGTCTCCAGTCAGTCCCTCCCGCTAGCCCCACGAGGACAGGAGAGCGACTCAGCTTTGGCCCACTGAGCACAGGGGTGGTGGGCCCAGTTCATCTGCCCTGTGTTAAGAAATTGGGCCTGCAGCCCAGCACAGGGCACCAGACCCATCCATTCTGTGTGTTTAGGCAGAAGCGGCTGAGGATCACAGTCCAACAAATATCAAAGCTGCTTCTGATTCCAGACTCACTCCTGAGTGCATTTTCTTTTAAAGTCTAATCAGGCTCCCTCCTGATTGCACTTTGTCTCAGATTGCATAATAAACATGCTTTTGTTTTAAAAAATTGTTTTGCATTGTCCCTTCTGAACTGTGTTGATGATATCGTATCTGACATAGCGACAGAGTTTGGTTTTTGTTTTTATTTTCACTCAAGCAGGGTAGAAGACAGAAGAACGATCTGAGAAGTATCACTCTTTCGGAGGCCAGCGCTCAGGTGAAGGATATTGCAATATCCAGGGAGAGGATAATTCTAAAAGATGAACTTCAATAGGGTATTTTGAGCATATTTTCCATGGGATCTTAGTAGATGAAAAAGATCCAAATATGGAGAAGGGATGGCAACCCATTCCAGTATTCTTGCCTGGGAAATTCTTGCCTGGGACAGAGGAGCCTGGTGGCCTACAGTCCATGGCATCACAAAGAGACAGACACAACTTAGCAACTGAACAGCAACAATACACAACCAGGCAGATTGTGATTTGGGGAAACACTGCTTGATGGAAATGTAGAATAAAACGGAGAGTGAAGTGACCTAGCAAATACGGAGCATAGAGTTTTGGAAGAAATTAAAAGTGTATAGAATAATAGTTGCAAATATTCAAACAATAAAGTTTGTGGCTAAAGAAAAAAAAGAAAAAGATCCAGATAAAGAAAAGCAAGTATTTGTAAAAACGGATAAAGATCAAGCTTCTGAAATTCGGGTGACAATGATGCTCACTGAGAGCTGTAAGCTGTGTGGTCTTCATCACAGAAATCTTCTTGCTGTCACCAGGGTGTGTATAGAAGGAGAAAAGGCCTTGGGGATATTGGCTTACATGAACTGGGGGAATCTTAGATTGTTTTTACGGCAGCGCCAGTTAGCTAGAGGCCCATAATCCACAGCCAGGTGTCTCAACAAGCCTTGGTTCACATGACTGTTCAGATTGTCTGAGGAATGAGCTATCTGTCCAGCAGGGAAGTCATCCACCAAGATGTGGCTGTTAGGAACCGTGTCGCTGAGGACACACTTCAAGTTAAGATCGCAGACAATGCTGTCTGCAGAGATGTGGTCCCCATGGACTCTGTCATTGCCTGGGGGACAATGAGAACAGGCGGGTTTGGTGGACGGCCCTTGAAAGTCTGGTTAATAACGAGTTATCCAGTGCCAGTGACCTGTGCGCCTTCTTAGGGATGCTGTGGGAGCTAGCTTTTGACTCTGGGCCAAATGCCCTACGTGGACAGGGACCCCTTTGACATGGCTGCGTGCCCTAAAAGACGGTTACCACACTGTCCTGAGGAACTGTTTGCTGTGATGGCTTGTTGCTGGCCCTTCGATCTGGAAGAGAGATCCCAGTTTTAGCAGCTGGTCATGGATAGCCACCTCTGCCATGTCCTAAGGATTACAGATGGCTCACTAATTGCACCCCATGTTCAGCTATGTATCTTGAAAGAAAAAGATCAAAGAATTTGTGCACCTGCCTTAAAACCACCACAGGTAACTACTATTAATAATCTTGTTTTTCCCTCTAAACATTTTTAAACACCTTTTTTTAAAACATTTTTTCATTTCACTAGTTATTTTGCTACAATGTTACTTTTGATAACTCCCTAACATACTGTATGGGTCTAACACCAGTAACTTAACCAGAATCCCACTGGGAACATTTTAATTATTTTGAAGTTTTTGACATTTGAATAATACTACAAAAACATTTTGTCACATAAATGTCTATAGGTGTGTTAGTCACTCAGTTGTGTCCAACTTCTTTGCAACCCACGAACTGTAGCCTGCCAGGCTCCTCTGTCCAGGGGATTCTCCAGACAAGAACATTGGAATGGGTTGCCATTCCCTTCTCCAGGGGATCTTCCCAACCCAGGGGCTGAATCCAGGTCTCCTGCATTGCACGCAGATTCCTCCTCATCTGAGCCACCGAGGAAGCCCAAAGGTCTCTAAAATCCATGATTATTTAACAAGGCTAATAGGTAGACTAAAATGATCGTTCGTGTGGAAATGGTTTCAGCAACTCAGAGAATGGAGCAAAAACCAAGTGCTTAATAAGACATTGTCTGGACACTCTCCAGGGAGGAAGAGGTGGAAATCCTGGGAAGTGGTTTGCATCAGGAAGATTCCAGACTCCTGTGGGATGGTAGGATAATGGAGGACAGAAACAGCTGTCAAAGCCAGAGACCTTTTGCTGTGATTCAGCAGGGAAAGCCTGAGGTGTGCCCAAGAGGACAGAAAAGACAAAAGAATCCAGAGGAAGACAGTCAAGTGCTGAGACACGGTAAAACCCGAGTCTGAGGAGTCAAGAAAAAAAAAGGGCCAAGATGACTCAGGACCCAGGAAAGGGATGGGTGAAAAGTCACTTCACGGTTTTGTGGAATCTATTCCAAAAACTGAGTTTTGTATTTTCTATTTGTCCAACTCAAACTATTGGGGGATGTCAAAAAATCTTTAAAAGTTTATATGTATTTAATGAAATTCTATAGAGTGAATGTTTATCATCCAGGCAGAGAGACGGTGTGCACCCTGCTTATCTTTACTACTGGGGACAAACTTCTGGCCTTTAATCCTATTATTTTCAATTTACAAAATGGACATGACATTTTTCAGATTTGCTTAAAGTTTAAGTTCTTTGAGCAAAGATTGTGGCCAACTTTGCTTAAAGGCTGTTTGAAGGGTTAACAGGACTTTTCAGGTGGTGCTAGTGGGAAAGAACCCTCCCTGACAATGCAGGAGACCTAAGAGTTGCTGGTTCCATCTCTGGACCAAGAAGAGCCTCTGTAAGAGAGCATGGCAACCCACTCCAGTATTCTTGCCTGGCGAATCCCATGAACAAAGAAGCCTGGTGGGCTAAGGTCCATAGGTTGCCAAGAGTTAGACATGAATGAAGCGACTTAGCATGCAACAAGCACAAATAGTTGACACGCCTTAGAAGGGAGAGGTTGGCTACCACCCTGTAGGGGCTAGAGGTTGTCCCCTGCCGATCAGGGCCACGTACTCATATTCTAGGCTTCTTTCCTCCGAAAGAGACTTTGTTTCTATTCCAGAAGAAAATGCAGGATCTTTCCTACTGAGGAGGAGAGCAGGAGCAGATGCGTCAGCCATCTATTTAAGCTGGAGTTTCATAACCTGGAATGTATGCATAAACCCCATTGCACACACAGGTACACATGCCTCTACCCTCTCCCTCTGTGGGGAACCAGGGCTAAGTTTACTTGGCAATGAAACAGTCTGATGCTTGATCCAGAGATCTCATGATGGGCTGGTGTGTATACAGTTGACTAGCATGTATGTTTGTATGCATACATATACACTTGTATACTGGTATAAATACATGCTACCCAGGTATACGTGCACACTCATTAAGACTCATATAAATAACTGTGGTAAGGTAACTCGTTAACTCAGAAGTAGGATCTCAGACCTGTCAGAATTTCAGACAAAATACCGAGAAATGGATCAACAGAAGCAGTGGGATGTCTCAAGATCAGGGTAAAAGGATGCTGACTTCCCCCACCTCCTGTCGCTCACGTGATCTGATGAAACAAGCTGCCATGTTTTGTGCAAACCTGTGGAGAGGCCTGAGCTTCCCTGGTGGCACTGGGGGTAAAGAACCTGCTTGCCATTGCTAGAGACCCAAGAGATGCCAGTTCAATCCCTGAATTGGAAAGATCCCCTGGAGGAAGGCATGGCAATCCACTCCAGTATTCTTGCCTGGAGAATCCCATGGACAGAGGGAGCCTCGTACAGGGTTGCCAAGGGTCGGACACAGCTGAGGCGACTTAGCATATACATACACATGTATGGAGAGGACTGGGCTTCCCTGGTGGCTCAGCCGTGAAGAATCCGCCCGCTAATGCAGGAGACTTGGCTTTGACCCCTGGATTGGGAAGATCTCCTGGAGAAGGAAATAGCAGTCCACTCCAGTATTCTTGCCTGGAGAACTCCACGGACATAGGGGCCTGGTAGGCTACAGTCCATGGGGTTACAAAGAGTCTGACATGACTGAGTGACTAACAAACCATAAATGGAGAGGCCCTCATCACAATAAACAATAAACGAGTGGCCCACATCACAAGGACAAAGGACAGCCTCCTGCCAACTGCCCCCAAGAACTGAGTCCAGCCCCCGCCTCATGTGTACGCTTGGAAGCATGTCCTTTCCATTCAGGCCTGAAGGGACCACAGCCCCAGTCTGGTGAGACTCAGTATCAGAGAACCAAACTACACTGAACCATTAGAAATGGCGATGTAATAAAGGCTGTGACAAACCTAGATGCCGTATTAGAAACAGAGAGATCACTTTGCTGACAAAGATCCGTCTGGTCAGCGCTATAGCATTTCCAATAGTCAAGTACGGATGCGAAAGCAGGACCATAAAGAAGGCTGAGCAGCGAGGAACTGATGCTTTGTTTAACTGTGGTGCTGGAGAAGACTCATGAGAGTCCCTTGGGATAGCGAGGAGATCAAATCAGTCAATCTTGAAGCAAATCAACCCTGAGTATTCATTGGAAGGACTGATGCTGAAGCTGAAGCTCCAATACTTTGGCCACCTGATGGGAAGAGCCGACTCACTACTCTGATGCTGGGAAAGATTGAAGGCATGAAAAGAAGTGGTTGACACAATGAGATGGTTGGATGGCATCACCGACTCAGTGGACGTGAGTTAGAGCAGACTCTGAGAGAGGGTGAAGGACAGGGAGGTCTGGCATGCTGCCGTCCATGGGGTCACAAAGAGTCAGACACGTCTGAGTGAATGAACAGGAAGAATAAGGCTGTAGTTTTAAAACACCAAGTTTTAGGGTAATTTCCACTAATACATGCCCTTACCTATCCTGTAAAACATGGCCCGTCTCCCTCGCGTCCGTGCACACGGTCTCCCTCCCACAGCAGCAGTGCTGCTGGCCATGCCCTGCGTGCACGTTCTCGGAGGGAACAGGGCCCAGAGCATCAGGGGTCACAGGGCTGCCCTGCCCTGGGCCTCTCCATCCAGAGGCCAGTGTTTAACACAGAAGTGCCCTGGCATCTGGGGGTCAGCCACCGCTGAGGGGCCACCCTCCCTTGCAGGCTCTGGGCGGTCCTCTGGTGGGTCCAGCCCGGGAGCCCAGCCCTGCTCGAGCCACTCTGAGAGTAGGAGGCTGTCTGCTCTGTCCTGTTCACGTCTCAGCTAGAAAGCTGGATTGGGTTTTAAGTTTTTTTTACCAGAAGCTTTTAGCTATATGTCAGAATAAAGTCAGCCACAGAGTTCTCTCCTTGATCTGCTTGGTCCTTCACGTTTCTCTGAATTCTCAAAGCAGCTGAAGCCCACAATGGGGAGGGGCAGGGTGTCTGGAGAGGAGGGGCTCGGGCACCAGCTGCCATCCCAGGACTGACTCGTCTATGTGTTTGTTTCCAGTTTACCCGCACCACTTCTGTAGGTGATTATACAGCGTCCAGAATATGACAAAGGCTACATTTTGAACTTGATGCAATTTTTAATCTGTCAATACTTGTTATCTGGACCATAAGATGTTTTATTACAGAGTTTTTAATTAGTGAAAAATTCATGAATACCAGAGAAAAAAAAATGTTCCTTATATTTATGTAAACTTATGACTTCATTTATATACTTCCTTTTTCTTGTATATCCAGGCTATGAATATCCGTTCAGATCAGTTCATGTTCTGATACCTGATTTTAGTCTTTCAAATGGTTGTACTGTAATACTTGTCTGTATAAATCCTATGAACAAATATAGGGCTTTTGCAAAGATGCATTTATTGTCATTATTCTTGTTTAATTTTTAAATGTTAAGCCATGAGAGAAGGGGTTTTACTGCGATTGTAAAATCATCATGACACGGTGTGCATTATCCTTCCAGAATGTAACCAAGCTCTCCAACAATCACTCTGAAATGAGCGAACTTAATTTCAACCAATTGTTGTATTTTCAACGACTGACCTAAACTGTACTTTGTTTCTGGGAAGAAATGCTTTTTGTCTGCAGCGTGAAGCGATTTAAAAGCACTGGGTGTTAAATGTGAGCTTCTAATGAAATTTGAGCTGAAAGGATAACTAGAAGATGACTATGACAATCTCTCCTGTAACCTAGTCTCTGTGGACCCGGATCCCTCCTCTCCGGTGAGACTCTTCGAGGACCAATCGCGATGCCCTGCACCCGCTGCGGAGCCATCAAGCTGGACAGTGAGGGCGCCACATCCCCGACAGACAGACAGCACAGTGCAGCTCTGACAAAGGCCTTATTTTTCTGATGTAAATCATCTTTTGTACATCTGTTTGTAAACATGTTTAAAGAATGGACCGAGGCATACATGTTTAGATTTTGATGACATAGCCATTTTGGATACTATAAGTAGCAAATGTAACTTTTACCTTTTTCAGCAGCACATTAAAGCAGCCAGCAAGAGATGCGTTCAGATCATGGTGCCTTATTATGCAGCTGATCTCTCAGCAGCCACAGACGGCACGTCTCTTTACATGTGTGTTCTGCCTTTCCTTTTACAATTCATTGTTAACATTCTGATTTTCTATTAATCTTTTGTGAACTTCCTGAATATGTGACAAAGTATGCACAGTCTACTTTTGAACTATTTCTTATGACAGGATTATTTATTGCTTTCTTTCAATAAAGGACTGAAGCAAAATTTCCCACTGCCAATAAAGAGTGCCGAGGGTAAGCAGTATTCTCAATGAGAACAGACCAGAGCTGGTCATGGGAGCCCGTGTCATCACACGGACATTCTGTTAAGAGAAACGGGTGGATACAATGGAAGGCTAGAAGGCGGAAGTATAGGTGTCCCCAAAGGACAACCGACCTGGTATTCATGTCCTTGGCTCCGGAGACAAGGGACTCCATCACTTCAGCACCTGCAGGGACAGGGCCCCTCTGCTGCTGAGGCGTGGGCAGCAGGCCGAGGGTGGGAACAAAGTGCAGGTGTCGAGGCTCACCGTGGATCCCAGGGCGGGGTGGCCGAGGGCAACCCTGACGTGGACCCGAATGATGCACTAGGGAGTGTACATGTGCACACTTGTGTGTGGGAGCTTTTCATGTTATTTTAGTCAACAGTCTTTATTATTCATATATCCATAGAAACAAGAATGTAGCAGGGGGAGGTGGGAGGGAGATTCAAGAGGGAGGGGACACACGTACACCTATGGCTAATTCATGTTGCTGTACGGCAGAAAGCAAACCGATATTGCACAGCAATTATGCTTCAGAAAAAAAGAACATAGCAAGGTGGTCAGGAAAGTATGAAACAAAGATTTCTCAGAGAGATTTATAATCACAACTCTGTGTACATCTGGGAACAGGCTGCCCACCACCATCAGACCTTCCCACCAGCATCAGACGTTTAACCTCCAGCGTCAGGCCTTAGTCGAGCATCAAGACCTCCCCCAGCATCAGACCCTAGTCCAGCATCAGATGTTCCCGCCCCAGCATCAGGGCCTCCCCCAGCATAAGGCCCTCCTCCAGCATCAGGCCTTAGTGCAGCATCAGAACCTCCCCCAGCATCAGACCCTAGTCCAGCATCAGATGTTCCCGCCCCAGCATCAGGGCCTCCCCCAGCATAAGGCCCTCCTCCAGCATCAGACCCTAGTCCAGCATCAGGCCCTCGCCCAGCATCAGGCCCTCCCCCAGCATCAGGCCCTCATCCAGTATCAGACCCTCCCCCAGCATCAGGCCCTTCCTCCATCATCAGGCCGTAGTCCAGCATCAGACATTCCCCCAGCATCAGGCCCTACCCCCAGCATCAGGCCCTCCTCCCAGCATCAGGCCTTAGTCCAGCATCAGGGCCCCCAGCATCAGCCTCCCAGCATCAGCCCCCCCAGCTCAGCCCTACCCCAGCATCAGGCCCCTCCCTCCCAGCATCAGGCCTTAGTCCCAGCATCAGGGCCCTCCGCATCAGGTAGTCATCAGGCCCTCCATCAGCCTCCAGCATCAGGCCCTCACCCCAGCATCAGCCCTCCCCAGCCAGCATCCCTCCTCCCAGCATCAGCCAGTCACCTCACCTCCCCAGCATCAGACCCTGTCCAGCATCAGATCCCCCAGCATCAGGCCCTCCCCCTCCCCTCCAGCATCAGGCCTTAGTCCAGCATCAGGCCCCCTCCCCCCCAGCATCAGCCCTCCCCCCAGCATCAGGTCCTCATCCAGCATCAGGCCCTCCCCAGCATCAGGCCCTAGTCGTCAGCATCAGAGCATCCCTTCCTCCAGCATCAGGCCCTACCTCCAGCATCAGGCCTCCTCCAGCATCAGGCCTTAGTCCAGCATCAGGCCCTCCCTCAGCATCAGGCGTGGCAGCCCCACTTGTCTGACGCTCCTGAGCACACTTAGGCAGCCCCAGAGCCCCAGCTCTTGCAGGATGTGAATCTTTAGGAAGCACCTGCGGAGCAGCAGCAGCTGGGGTCTGTTTCAGGCCAAGGAGAGGCAAAGAAGAGGCACTTGTGCCAGAGGCAGCAGGTGGGTGTGGGCACGTTCCCCAGCTCTGCTGCCTCCCCGAGGGGGCTTTGCTCTCCTGCTCTTCTCACATGCTCACTCCAGGGCCCCAGGGCTGTGTCCTTCCAGATTCACGGTCTCCTTGATATCTCAAGCCCAAGTCCTGAGTTGCGTCCCAGTCCGGCGTGGCAGAGGGCTGGGAACACCCAAGTTCAAGGGCTGAAAGGATCCCAGGGGGACAGCCGGGCCCCAGCGGGTGGCAGAGCAAGGCGATGAGGGTGGCCGCCCACAGAGAGCCCCACAGCAGCACTGGAAGGAGAGCAGGGAATGCCTTAGCTCACCTGGGGACGCTGCCTGGCCTCAGCACTCAGATGTCACCCCCAGCAGCTCTGGGGACACAGGAAGCCGGTGAGTGACACCACGCCACTCGGGCCGTGTGGGTGGGCACTGCTGACCATGGCCTCGGTTTTCATTCCAGGTTCCAGACTGTCCCTCCAAGGGCTGGCGGGCTCCTCCTTCCGAGTGGCACAGATACTTTCTTTGTGGGTGAACACATCCCGGCTTGTTTCTGTCGGCACTGTTGTCGCTCTTCGTGTGTTTTCCTCTTTTCATCCTGTGCTTGCTGCTCTTCCAGTTTAACTTAGGAGCAGCCCCCTTATTTTCTGCATTTCCTAGTTGTCAGCGTTCCCTGGGGCTTTCCAGGTGGCGCTAGCGGTAAACATCCTGCCTGCCACTGCAAGAGATAACGAGAGATGTGGGGTCGATCCCTGGGTTGAGAAGATGCCCTTGAGAAGGGCATGGCAACCCACTCCAGTATTCTTGCCTGGAGAATCCCACGGACAGAGGAGCTCCTGGGCTATAGTCCCTGGGGTCACAAAGCAGTCAGACACTGACTGAAGCAGTTTAGCACACACTCAGGTTTTAGTTCAGTCACTCAGTTGTGTCCAACTCTTTGCCACTCCGTGGACTGCAGCACTCCAGGCTTTGCTGTAAGTCACTGTCTCCTGGAGTTTGCTCAAACTCATGTCCATCGAATCAGTGATGACCATAGAACCATCTCATTCCTGCGGCATCCACCAGAGAGGTGGCTGGGGCTCGGCAAAGTGCATGGTCCCACTGCGTGGATGTGAACCTGCTCTCACCACTGCCTCACCGCGTGACCGTCACTGTCTCCTCCCCTGCAAATCGGGAGGTGGCAGCACCTGCTTGGTAAGGGGCACACACAGCATCTGGTATACAATCAATGCACCATCCAGCTCAGTGTTGTATTTACTAACAAGAGGGATAGCATTGAATAATCTGCTCCTTTTTTCTCTCTTCCCCGTTCACTGTGCTCCAGACCACATCTGTTTGACTCACCCTGTAAATCCCACACCCAGCAAAAAGAAGACACTCAACAAATATCTGGCTGAAGAGGCAGGAACATACCCTGTCCTTAAGGAGATGAAGCCGAGAGAGACGGGGGCCTGATGAAAACACTGTGTGATGAGGAGACCCCAGGAGGACCTGCGTGGCTGTGGGCTGGGGTGGGGGGCATGGGCAGAACCCCTCATGAGCCCCTGGGGATGGGGAAAGTGGCAGGAAGGAGGGGATGCTGTTCCTTGTGGGGTGCCCACAGATTGTACCTCACTCCTCTCTGATGAGCACTTCAGGCCGTTTCCAAACACTTGTCACTGTTCTGGAGGAAACAGTCATTGCCCGGCTCCTACTCAACCATTTCGTAGAATACGTTTCTCATCGGAGTATAAGCATCTGCTTTACTCATTCCATGCTCCGTTCACCCACCCATCCAGCCAGCCATCTGTTCATCTACCTGTCCACCCATCCACTCATCAACTGATCTGATCATCTCAGGACCCTAGAGAAGACTGACGCCTCCTCCGCTCCTCCCAGGAAGGACACCCAGCGTGAGTGACAGGAGCCTCGTGGGGCACAGCGGGGGAGACACAGAAGGGACATACACTGCAGACCCTCCTCCCTCTGAACGGTGAAGCACCCACCTGGTCCTAACGCCTCCCTGCTGGTGTGTCCAGGCCGGCCCTTTTCCTTCTTGCCAAACCAACGACCGATGGAGGACTTGATGCCCTTCTTCTTTGGGGCTTTCTGCAGCGAGTCCTGGCTGCTGTTGCTGTTGCTGGGGTTGCCCCCGGGACCGTCCTGAGAGCCTGTCGCGCTTCGGGGAGAGAAAACGACCTTTAACTGGCACCCTTGTGCAAACACACACCCCTCCATAAGACCTACTGATAGAACCGGCCACCCAGCAACACCCACGCCTCAACCTCGCAGCAGACAGTGGAGTCTCCTTCACCAACCACACTCCACACGAGCAATGCAGGCTTCCAGCCACAAACAATGGCCCCAGGAAGCTGAGATTCTCTGACTGGAGCTCTGCCCCAAGGAGGTCTTCACTCCAGACGAGCTGGTGCAGAGGGCGCCCCGACCCTCCCCAGGGTCTCTGCTCGGCAGGTGACGACGCTCCCAGAGAAGGCGAGCTCCCCAGTTCTGGGCAGTTCCCCCCGCCTCCTGCAGGGTGACCGTCCTCGGCCGTGGCAGGAGAGCAATGGTCACTGTGCAGGGCTGCTGGGCAGGTGACCACATGTGCCCTCCATCGAGGGCTGCCTGGCTCACGACGGGAGCTCAGCAGGTGGGGGTCTGAATGAGGACAGTGTCAGTCACAGGAGGGGACAGACAGTCTCCTGAGAGGAGACCCCTGAGGAAAAGGGAGGGACCCTCAAGAGCAAAGCCGAGAGGCATCGGAGCCGTAACCATCAGGAACTCGCCCCAGGCCTGGCAGACCTCTAGCAAGAGCCGGAAGAGACCTCCCACAGGAGTCAACATGTAGAGACAGATGTTTTCTAAAATCACTGAGGTCACTGAGCTCTTCTACCCCAGCACCTGAAGTTCACCACTAAACACAGGCACCGAATCCAGTGGGATTCCTTTACAACCATCCTTGCAACTCTTTCAAGACAAGAGGCACAGGGCTCCTGAAACTGACAACGAGGTGAGCAGGCCCCTTACTTGCGGGCGTCCCTGATGTCCTCGTCGCTGGCTGTGCGCAGTGAGCCTGTGAGCCGGTCCAGCCGAAGGGACCGCAGCGAGGCGGAGGTCGAGGTTTCACATTTGATGGTGTCATCTTCTACCTCTTCCTGTATAGCTGGCAGCTGAGGGAGTGAGGTAAGTGTAAAATTGGCTAACAATAGACTGTGTCGAAAAAGGCTATCACACAGGCTTTACGTTATAACCAGAAACTTACTTGAAAATATATTCAGCTATGCTATCCACCAAGTACAAAAAATGCCTTGTTCTAGCTTAATGCCATCTTAAAGGACTGTTTGTTCAAGAGAAGCGGGGACGTGGAGCAGCGAGAGCACCCCACTGAGTGCAGAGACCCCGGACGGGAGCCTCCCTGCAGCTGGGCTCTGCACTCCCTGAAATCCAGTGACCAGATGGCCCTGCCAGGCAGGACAGCAGAGCCACGCCAGCACCGAGAACCCTGCATGGCATGAACTGCCCTGATGAAAGGACTGTGCTCATCGTCAGATGCTGCTTGCAGAAGCACCACTAGCAAGAGTAAGAAACCTCTCAGCAAAGCCGTCCAGACCTTTCTATTTGAAGGAGAAAAGGAAACAGCTTGTACCACCACCCAAGATCATTTGTAGTGATGATGCAGGTTACTGAACCCATGACAACAAGTGAAACACAGAAAAGGTACCTAAGCCCTCCATGCGAACACCATGTGTCTGGCTTGTATTTCTCAGTAACATACAGACCGGGGGCTACACACTGAAGTGCTTACACCCAGTTGGAGTGTCATTTGCTCCCTGGGGTTTACATAAAGCTCTCCTAGGTCTTCACTAAGAAATAATCTTGTATCAACCTAGAGGGGTGGGCTGGGGAGGGAGATGGGAGGGAGGTTCGAAAGGGAAGGGATGTATGTGTACCTATGGATGGTTCATGTTGAGGTTTGACAGAAAAGAAGGAAGTTCTGTAAAGCAATTATCCTTCCATTAAAAAATAAACTAATTTAAAAAAAGAAAAAGATGCTCTCGCCTGGACTCCCAGCTCTTCCGCTAGTCCTGGGTCTGAAGATAGGAAAGACACTGGTGGCAACAGTGTGGGGAACAGATGAACCCCTCGGGGTCCAGACAGGTCTCACTTACACATTTGGGTGTGTGGTTAAGCAGGGGAGGTTTGAGGAAACATGCATGGCAAGTATTTGTATAAACAATGAGTGTGTTGTTTTAACCAACTAACCAGTCCTTTTTTAAATGGGATTCTGTAAAGAACACTGGTCCCCTGCAGCCCCACAGGAGCTTGGTGACAACAAAGTGACTTAGTGCAAAATACAGCTGAACTCATTCAACAGCAGCTGGATAAACTGGGCACCCTCCCCTGACCTCTACCAAGAAACCTCAGACAACAGAAGGCTACAAAGGCTAGAAATTATCCACATGGAACTGAACGGGGATCAATCTCAAATTCAAGTGAAAATAAGCACTTATAAAAATCAGAAAACAACAAAGAACAGAGCAGGGAAGTGACACACCTGGGTTGACTATGGACTCAGTGGAGACAAACAGCTGCCTTAGAGTCAGGGACCACGGCCAGCCCCTTTCGCCGGGCCTCCTCCTAAGGAAGGCTCTGGGTCCGCAGCCTGGCCGCCCTCCCCCAGGGTGGGAGCCGCCCCACTGGTGCCCACATGACTAGGATGGGCAGTGCCGTGTCCTCACTTACCAGGAGGGCAAAGCAGGCCACAGAGTGGGCGAGCGGCACACCCAGGTCACCAACCCCAGGGTGATGGCAGCTGCTCTGCTGTGCCCAGCAGAAGGGCTCCCAGGCACTGAGCTGCCTGAACTGGAGCATCGGCTGCCCGAGTCCTGCAGGAAGGCCCCAGGAGTGCTCCATCAGCGGGCTGGGAGTAGGGAGAGGGACAAGGAAGGCCAGCCCTCGGGGCACTGGACTCCAACAACAGGGGCTCAACCAAGTGACCAAACGGGAGAGGCAGGGAGCTCCCTCCTGATGCTCCCTCCATCAGGGATGCCCGTGATGGACACAAGAACCTCTGGAGCAAAACGGGCTGGACTGGCACCACAGGAAGTGTCCAGGCTCTGATCAGACCAGTCCGAACCACACTGCTGGGTGTGGGAGCCTGGGCACGGTGCTCGGCCTCTCTAAGCCTCAGTGTCCCTGTCTGCTGAATGGGGATAACAGCAGCCTGGACCTCACCTGGCGCCTGCGGGATTAGATGACAGACTCGGAAAGCACTCGACACGGTGCCTGGCGCACAGAGTCTCCTGCACACTGCTACCCACTGTCATTAAATTGGCTTCTCCCAAATCTAACTTCTATGGCTCTGATTCAGTCATTTGTTTAAAAAAAAACTCTAAGTGGAAATTCCACTGGTGTCCCGACGTTGGACTTGGCACTTTCACTGCCAGGACACTGGTCTGATCCCTGGTTGGGGAATTAAGATCCCATAAGCTGTGCAGCATGGCCAAAAAATGAGTAAAGAAAAATTTTAAAATAGTAAATAATACTGTGTCTATTATAAATAAGCATGAGATGATTAGAAGGCAAACAAGTGGGAGATGGGAAAACTGTTACAATTGTCCCAACAAATGACCTATTTCCAACAGAACCATCAGCATACTTTAAGTGGTGGGTGAGTTTCATTACTTCCATTAAAATGTCAATTATACACCAGTACATAACCACACAGTGTTTATTCATGTAAAATGATAAGGACTCTCTAATACTTCACAGAGAAACAGAGGCATGCTAAATTACTAAATAGTTTACCTTTTGACAATGCTTCCTTAAATCACCAGGCTGATAGATGCATGCAAAGAAATGAAGAGAAACCAGATTTCTTGCGACTTTGAAGCTAAAAATTCAAGAATCAGTATAGACAAACACAGTATAGCAAAAATGATGGCAAACATATAAGTGAGATGAACATTTAGAGAACATGTAACTGGAAACAGAACATTTCTTTGGACCACAGAAATTAAATAAGCTATTCAAGATTTACAAGAGAAACACTATAAATTATTACTCAGGAAGATACAATTCTATTACAACATCATGACCTATTAAAGCACAGCATTCTGTACAATAAAGGCCCTTAACAGTTGTCTATTCTCAGCCAAACTTCTCTATAAGTTAGTTTCTCTTCATAAAAAACATGTTATACTTTAAAATAGTAATTTAACCTGATGAGGAAGTTACCATAATACCTATTTGAACACTGAACAAATCGAACCATCTATTGGACATTAACATAAAATGCTTACCTAGAATTTGATTTAAAAGTTCTCAAAATAAATGTATTAAAGCAGGTTCCCTGTGAAAATATGTAAGAAAGAAAGCTAGCATAATAGCAGGTTGAAGTCTTTACATTTTATTAACCATAGAAGATGCTTTTTAAAGAGTCTAGTAGAGACATTAACTGTGCAAAAGCTGATGAGATTTATAGTCTTAAAAACAAGTACCAACACCTTATCTTTGACAAAGGAGGCAAGAATATACAATGGAGTAAAAATAGTCTCTTTAACAAGTGGTGCTGGGAAAACTGGTCAACCACTTGTAAAAGAATGAAACTAGACCAGTTTCTAATACCGCACACAAAAATAAACTCAAAATGGATTAAAGATCTAAATGTAAGACCAGAAACTATAAAACTCCTAGAGGAGAATATAGGCAAAACACTCTCCAACATAAATCACAGCAGGATCCTCTATGATCCACCTCCCAGAATCCTGGAAATAAAAGCAAAAATAAACAAATGGGATCTAATTAAAATTAAAAGCTGCTGCACAACAAAGGAAAATATAAACAAAGTGAAAAGACAGCCTTCTGAATGGGAGAAAATAATAGCAAATGAAGCAACTGACAAACAACTAATCTCAAAAATATACAAGCAACTTATACAGCTCAATTCCAGAAAAATAAACGACCCAATCAAAAAATGGGCCAAAGAACTAAATAGACATTTCTCCAAAGAAGACATACGGATGGCTAATAAACACATGAAAAGATGCTCAACATCACTCATTATTAGAGAAATGTAAATCAAAACCACAATGAGGTACCACTTCACACCAGTCAGAATGTCTGCGATCCAAAAATCTGCAAGCAATAAATGCTGGAGAGGGTGTGGAGAAAAGGGAACCCTCCTACACTGTTGGTGGGAATGCAAACTAGTACAGCCACTTTGGAGAACAGTGTGGAGATTCCTTAAAAAATTGCAAATAGAACTACCTTATGACCCAGCAATCCCACTGCTGGGCATACACACCGAGGAAACCAGAATTGAAAGAGACACATGTACCCCAATGTTCATGGCAGCACTGTTTATAATAGCCAGGACATGGAAACAACCTAGATGTGCATCAGCAGATGAATGGATAAGAAAGCTGTGGTACATATACACAATGGAGTATTACTCAGCCGTTAAAAAGAATACATTTGAATCAGTTCTGATGAGATGGATGAAACTGGAGCCGATTATACAGAGTGAAGTAAGCCAGAAAGAAAACACCAATACAGTATACTAACACATATATATGGAATTTAGAAAGATGGCAATGACGACCCTGTATGCAAGACAGGAAAAAAGACACAGATGTGTATAATGGACTTTTGGACTCAGAGGGAGAGGGAGAGGGTGGGATGATTTGGGAGAATGGCATTGTAACATGTATACTAACATGTAAGGATCGAATCGCCAGTCTATGTCCAACGCAGGATACAGCATGCTTGCGGCTGGTGCACGGTGATGACCCAGAGAGATATTATGGGGAGGGAGGTGGGAGGGGGATTCATGTTTGGGAACACATGTACACCCGTGGTGGATTCATGTCAATGTATGGCAAAACCAATAGAGTATTGTAAAGTAAAATAAAGTAAAAATAAAAAAGAAAATAAATAAAAAATAAAAAGCAAATAAAATGAAAAAAATTTTTTTAATTAAAAAAATAAAAATAAAAACACAACCACAATTAAAAAAAAAAGCAAGCACCAACACAGAAAGGATATTGTGTCAAAAGTCCATTAATACTACACTTAAGAAGATCATTTCTTTAGGTAAGGATAATCTCATTTATGAATGACACATGATATGCGGTTTAGGATCCATCTACATTATGCTTGTAACTGCATAGTGATATGCTAATTCAAACTTACTGCTATGGGGGAAAAACACCATTTGATGAGACATGAAGACAAAGCACAAACCCGACTAAGGGAACACCTGCTGTGGACCACAGCACTGCTATGACCAGAGCAGGTGGGAGGACGGGGAAGGGGAGATGGATGGGTCAGCTGCAGCCTCGGGGCGAGGCGGGGCAGTGGTGGGAAGCTGGGGTCTGGATTGACAACCACTGAGCAGACCACAGGATGAGCCAGGAAATCAAAACCAATGATGAAAGCAGACACACCGTCAGAGAACGCCAACAGCAGGACAAAATAGACAGAACTGTTCTTTTACAAATACTCGGAAAGAAATCAACCGTGGAAACTACAGAGAAATCGTCACAGAATTTTAAATATCAACTAATTAGCCAACGATGCAAATTATAAAAAGTGTCTCCAAAGACCACAAAATGGACTAGTTACCACTTCACATGCCTGCTAAATGATTCACAGTTAATTTAATTATATGCCGACTAACAATGCAGCTAACATGAAAGCGGGTGGGAACCAAAAAAAAGTGAAAATACAAGCGCAGTTACAAAGCAGAGTGTTGTAAACATGAGTTCATGGGGAAAACAGCAATGCACTCGCAAAACCTAAGCTAAACATGGAGGAAAGCTGGAACATGCGCTTCAGAGCCGCTCACTCTCTCACCAAAAGCCCTAGGTCGTCATCCCGTTTTCAGACTCGGAAGAGTGAGGAAGCCAGACTTCTTCACTAGGGCCCTGGGGCACCAGGCTTTTAACCTGGTTTCACACGCAGAGCTGGCCTGAGCGCGCGGCCAGGCCCATCAGCGAGCAGACCAGCTTGAGATTCCTAAGCCAGGGGTCCAAATATCAAGACTCATTTGTCGCTGTGTGATTATGGAATGATTTCGCTCAGTCACGTGTCCGACTCTTTGCGGCCCCATGGACAGTGGCCTACCAGGCTTCACGGTCCATGGGATTTTCCAGGCAAGAATACTGGAGTGGGCTGCCATTTCCTTCTCCAGGGGATCTTCCCAACCCAGGGATCGAACCCGGGTCTCCTGCATTGCACACAGACGCTTTACCGTCTGAGGCACTAGGGAAGCCCGATTCAAGACTAGGCAGTTTTAAAAATCTTAGACCTCTGAGCGTAGCAAATGTGCCTGATTTTCTTCTGGGTAAAAAGAGAAAAAACAAACAAAAGAAAACCAGTGTGCTCGGGGAGGGACGTGGCAGGGAGGAGGCAGACACATACCAGAGTCATGAAGCCCAGCTTGTCTTCTCGCTCAGGGCTGGGCTGCCTCCTTTCGGGCATGGAGCGCCCTCTGCTGGGCGGGAAGGAGCCGGCATGCGAGGAGGCGGGATCCAGGTTGAGGGAGCTCGGAGGAGTTAAAGCGCCGAAGGTTGCTGAAGCTCCCACTGCCCACCCTGCTCTCAATCCCCTCCGCCCGCTGATCCGTGTTCTCCTTGTCTTTTTGGATCAAACCTAAAGCAGAATAAAATCATCACCTGCCTTTGTCAGCAGAGGAACATGTCTGGACAGCAAATGTGGGCTTGCATTCTGTGTCACGATTAGCAAATTCCAGGAAGAGTTGCTCAATTAACATCTCAGCAAAAAGGTTCAGCTTTCCCTCTTTGGAATATTCTCAAACTTAGAATCACTTATCATTGAGTCTTACAAAGTGGCCCCTCATCATTCACGTTTGATTTGACTTATTTACTCTAACACTCTGATGGGGCCTGGGTGGTGACTCTCCCTGTGAGGAGATGCCTGAAGCTGACCACCTTTACCTTCCCTGCTCTCAGGGCAGGGATGCACGTCAGTGCCTCAGAGCTTTTCCGCTGGGAATCCGGAACTCCGTATAACCAAAACAGCCATTCACGAGCAAGCTGGAGTTTCTAAACACAAGCCTCCAGACCAGATGAAGTGCTGAGTTGCACGTTTCATTTTGTTTTAAGCTTGTGTATGTGCAAACGCATCACTTGATGAAGTTCTCCACCAGCTTTGTGTGAGTTTCTGGATTCAGGTCAATGTGCTGCATTGACCTAGAAGTCACAGTTACTGCTCTTCTCCCCTAATGTGTCATGGATGATTTTACATACAGATTAAATGCATGATTATGCAAGTAAACTGATTTTCAAATTAAAATAGAAGATCCTTACAGGTAGTAAACTCTCCAGTTTCACTTCTACTTATACATCTTGAAAGTTTTTCACTGTTGACAAGTTGATGGACAGAATTTACCATTTACATCAAGTCAACTTGTTGCATAAGGAAAAATCATTTTTACCTGACAACTTGCTGTAAAAATAAAAATATTAACACATAACTGTTCCAAATTTCCTACGGGGATGAGGAAAGACAATCTTTCTGAGCTTGTCTGTGCTCAAACACGGCCCACAAAGCAGTCTGTCTCAGCGTCAAAAGTACAGGCGGCACCATCTGCGTTTGCTGGTTGTGCCATTCACCCCTGCCTTTTCCCCGAGCCCCCCGCACTCGAACAGCAGGAACGGGCACCTCGCCATGGGGTGACGGGAATGAGAACAATCTGAGCAGCAGCTCTAGCCAGGTCCTGTGCAGGGTCACCGGCCTGCAGCCACTCTGAACGTGGATTGGGGACAGGAGGCACAGCTGTGCAGGGTGTGGCACCAGGCAGGCCTCGGGGCCCCAGCCACCCGGCTGCACCCAGACCCAGGGCCCCCTGCTCACCACGAGGCGGGCCTTTGGGTTCTATCCTGTTTTGTAAACTGTTCTAACTGCCAAGACTGGGTCTAAAGAAAACATTTTAAATATACTGATGAGATGAGAAAAACTCAAACACATGTCCTTGGATCACTGTCTTACAACAAGCCAATCTTCACAATGTATTAAGTTAAAAAGGAAAATGCAGATCTGAGTGGGAATTTGCCAAGCCCAGAACCCCAGCTTTTCTGTTCCAGGTGGCTTTTCACCAGAACGTAGAAGGCTCCGAGGGACACACGAGGGTGAACCCTCAGTGCTGGAGGGTGCACAGGCCACAGGGGACACTGCCTCGGCACCTCACCCACCTTGGGGCCCAGAGCTGAGGGGGGACACCCCACAACGCCCCCCCACAGAGTGCTGACACCACACTGTGGACAGAATGCCCTGGCTGACTGAGCTCTATAATCAAGGGCAATCTCAGAACTGAAAATTCTTCGAAGCAGACCTGAAAGTCAGCTTTCTTACTACGGAACACTCAGACTTCTCTAAGCAGAAGACAGCTCCTCAGAGAAGCCGAGTCTCCGGGGAGCTGGGCTCAGGCGCACCCACCAGATCTCTTCGTTGATCTTGTCCAGCTGCTCCTGAATCCTCATGGCCAGAGTCTCAGAATCGCCATGCCCGATGGGCGACGGCAGAGCGGGCCGCACTAAAGAGGGTGACCCCGTCGCCCTCGCCGTCTGACACGCCCTTGTCACTCTTGAACAGCTGGCCCACATTGGCCAGCATGCTGGCTTGCTGCTCACGCTCCCTGGTCCTGATCTTTCAGGGGCTGCACCTGGGCACGAGAGGACCACGTCTCGTCAGCAACATTCTGGGCACCTCAAGTCTATCAGGAACTGAACACAATTTTACATGGAAGCCCTGACTTTGGACAAATGGGCCATGCTTATGAGACACTGCCATCTCTTAAGCGAGCAGTACTGAAGAAACGGGCAGGAGGAGAATCCAGTTCCTAGATGGCCTGGTGACATTCAGGTCTCAGCGTGGATGGAAGGCAATCCTATGAGGTTATTCACAAGGGTGGGCTGATGGAGTCAGAGACAAAAACCGAAAATTACAAAAATATATCCTTGCTTCCATCAGCCAGGCTGAAGGAAAATTAGAAAAAAAAACCCTTCAGCTCCGCAGCCACTGGGTCCACCCCACCAGGTCATCACTGGTACTAGTTCGCCAAGGAGTGCCGTCCTCGCGGGTTTCCCAGCCCTCCGTTTTCCAGGCTGGTCTGAACACGCACCAGACAGGAGTGAGCAGGGGCAGCCAGGGGATGGGAGGGCCAGCCTCCCATGGCTCTCCTCTCAGGGCACAGGCCCTCGGGCTGTTCTGGGGATGGCCCCTCACACCGCAAGGGCGCCTCTGTCATCTGAGACGCATGCAAGAGTGCCTGCTGGGCCCCGTGCCGCCCTCCCGCTCTCACACCTCACACCCTTCTCTCCGCAAATCTCCCCCCTGCCCCACTCTCACCCAGGTCCTGCCTTGTTTTCCCAGACATGACCTCAAAGCAACGGAGGGGCAGCCTCGAGCTGCTGGCTTGCCCGGCTCCCTGTCCCCCGAGGCCAGTACCTTCGCTTTCTGTCTTCGTCATGACCCCTCCCCAGGGCTGCGACACCCCTTTTCCTGGCTCCAGGACCACCTGCCATCCTTCCTGCTCCGCTCCGGCGAACTAGCTGCCTATGGGTTCACCCCCATCCGCCCGATCAGCACATCCTCTCCATTCTCTCGCCTTAAAATCGCACATTTTGAACTTTTTCATTCTGAGAAATTGTACTCTAAGTGTTCCATAGCAAATAGAAACACTCAGAACAATACTAACCCTTCTAAACCATAATGAATAAGAAGTTACATCTCAGGTGTAGAAAAGCTTCTGGAGGAAACATGGCAAGCCATTGACGACAACGAAGTCTATAGAGAGAAGCTGGACTTTGGCTCGGGGTTCGGGTGGTGGGGACAGGACTCACTCTATTGCCCTGCTCCTCTCATTGCTTTAGACTGTCTCCATGGACCTCACATGCATTCCTGGGCATTCCTCACATTCATTCCTCTACACCCCACTTCACTTCCTCACGGGGTAAAACAAGTCAAACGGCCAAGTTTCCGAGTCACTCGACTCAACCTGGCAGCTCTGTGCTGTCGGCCACGGCAGTCACTCGCCTTGTGCAGCCACTGAGGATGTGACGCAGGCCGGTGCAAAGCTCGATGTGGAAATCACACAGATTTCAAGACTCGCAGTGAAAAAAGCATGTAAAGCAGCCGCTCATTTTTAGGAAATTTTAGATTGTGTATGTGGCTTGTATTATCTCTCTGAGGACAGCACTGTCCACGTGAAAGGCTCCTGCTTTGTCTCAGCTTTCGGGTGAACCCCAGAAGGACTACTTAGAATTCTGAACCACACACAACGGCCACACACTCTAAATCCAC
>NW_017217883.1:0-12242 GCF_001704415.2 Capra hircus | reverse complement strand
CAGGGCTCCTCCAGCAGGTCTTGCCTCAGGGGCTGCTTCCCCTGAGTTGGGGCTGTGGGCAGGAACCCAGACACGGCAGGTCAGGCCCCAACCACCTGCACATGTCTCTGCTGGGGAGGAGAGTGCGGGGAACCTACGTCTGTCACACACTTTCTAGGCACCCATGGAGTCAGCCTCTGGTGTTCGGGGCTGCAAAACCCAGCCAGGGGCCCTTGGAACCTGGTGCTCTCCGTGTGGCGCTGAGTCTGGGCGGCCAAGCAACCGCTGAAGGAGCCCCTGCTGTTGCCTTTCGATCCCTCCTACAGAACTCTCACTTCTGGAGCCCTTGGTAGTGTGCAACCCACCAGCCCCTGAGCCCTCCTCAAGGACGCTTGGGACCTAAGTGCAAAGGCAAGGCAGGGGAAGAGCTGAAGCCAGGAAGGCGCCAGTGGCGTCTCCCAGCCTCACACAGCCTGCTCCTTCCTAGGGAGGGAGCCTAAAAGCAAGGTAAGTCTGGGCAAGGCTCGCCCATGGCAGAGCAGCCTCGCGACGGGAACTCTGCCAGATCGGGGCTCTGAGCAGAGCCAGAGCTCTGCCGTACTGGAGGCGCACCTAGCTCCCTGCAAGGAGGGCTTTCAAACCCCAAAACAATGAACCACATACCCCAAACCCCGAACCACATACCCAAACATGGAACCCGAACCCCAAAACCCCATATCCTGAATCTGAACCCCTATCCCAACCGCAAACCCAAACCCTGAACAGGGAACTCCAAACCCCTTACCCGAACTCAAAACCCCTAACCCAATCCCCAAACTCCGAACCCCAAACACCTAACCCGTACCGTGAACCCCTAACCCTAACCCAAACCCCTAACCCGAGCCCTAAACCCCAAACCCAAACCCCGACCCTCAAGCCCCGAACCGCAAATCCTGAAACACGTAGCCCAAATCCGAATCCATAACTCCGAACCCAATCCAGAACCCAACCCGAACCCCAAACCACTAGCCCGAACCCCAAACCCAAACCCAAACCGCACACCCCTAAACCGAACCCCAAACCCTGAACCAAACCCCTAACCTGTACCCCCACCCCACACCCCGAACCCGAACCCCAAACCCCTAACCCGAATCGCAAACCCCTAACCTGAACCCCAAATCCCAAACCCCAATCCCAAACCGCAAACACCAAAACCGAACCCTAAACCCCGAAACCCCAACCCCCAAACCCAAACTCCAAACTGCTAACCCGAACCCCAAACCCCAAACCCCTAACCGGAACCCCAAACCTCAAATCCAAAACCGCACACCCCAAACCTCTAAGCCGAACCCCGAACTGCCAACCCCTAATTCCTAACCCGAACAGCAAAACTCGAAACTGCACCTCACACCCCCAACCCCAAACCATGAACCCAATCCCCTGAACCCCAAACCCCAAACCTCAAATCTCGACCCCCGAACCACAAACCTCACATACTCAACCCCTAATCGGAACCTCAAACCCGAATCCCCAAACCCCAAACCCAAATCCTAAACCCCTAATCCCTAACCCCAAACCGTCAACCCAGAAACCGAACCCCTAATCCCCAAACCCCAACCCTCAACCCAAACCCCAAACCCATAACTGGAACCCCAAACCGCGAACCCCTCACCCAAATCCCAAACTCCAAACCCCAAACCCCTAAGCCTTAACCTAAACTGCCAACCCCTAACCCGAACCGAGAATCCCTACCCCGAACCCCAAACCCCAAATCCTAACCGCGAACCCCTAACCCAAACCCCAAACCCAAACCGCGAACCCCAAACCCCTAACCCGAATCCCAAATCCCCAACCCCAACCGTGAACCTCAAACCCCAAACCCCTAACCCTAACCTCAAACCCCAAACCCCAACTGCGAACCTCTAAACCAATCCGAGAACCCCTAACCTGATCCCCAAACCCCAAACCCAAGCCCCAAACTCAAACCGCGAGCCCCAAACCCAAACCCTTAACCCGATCCTCAAACCCCAAACCCCAACTGCAAACCCCTAATCTGAACCGAGAACCCATAACCTGATCCAACCCCAAACCCCTAAGCTGAACCTTGAACCCCTAATCGGAACCCCAAACCCCAAACGAGAACCGCGAACCCGGAACCCCAAACCCTGAACTCCAAACCCCAAACCCGAACCCTGAACCCTAACCCGAACCCGAATCCAAAACCCTAAGAAGGGAGGGGATTCCCGTAACCCGAACTCTGAACCTGAACCCTAACAAGTTGAGGGGATGCCGGCACCCTAACCCTAACCCTAACCCTAACAATAAAACTCTAAAAGAAAAGAAACTTTTCTGGCCTAAGCCCCGCCCCTTGCGGTCCCCCATCCGCTCAAAGCAAAAAAGGCAAGCCCGGACTGGAACTTCTGACCCACAAAGCCAGATTGCATGTTTACTCGGCCGTCAGCCTAACCGCTATGCTAACAAAGCCCCCCGGGTTTCATGCTGCTCCAGGCACTCTTCAAGCCTCGGCCCGCCAGGGCAGGCTAATAAAGAACTATGGGCCCCATTAGCGCTCACTTTAAGCCCTAACCGTAACCTGAACCCTGACCCTGACCTGAACCCTAACCCAAACCCGAACTCTAAGAAGAGGGGGGTTCCCCGAATTCTAACCCTAACCCCGAACCCGAACCCGAGCGAGTTGGGGGGTTGCCCGAACCCTAACCCTAAGCTTCACAATAAACCTCTAAAATAAAAAGAAACTTTTCTGGTCTAAGCCCCGCCTCTTGTGGTCCCCGCCCCCTAAAAGGGAAAGAGTTAAACCCGGGACTTGAACTCCTGACCTACAGACCCTAGTCTGCCTGACTTACCAGCCTGCCTAACCGCTATGCTACAGAGGCTTGCTGTTTCAGGCAGCGCTCCCGGGCCCTCTTCAAGCCTCTGCGCGCCAGGGTCTGGCTCTATAGAATATCATGGCTGTCCTAGGTCATCTTTGCTTCTTATCCCTAAATCATAGACAGATCAGCTGAGAAAAAGCTTGGGTTGTCTCGGTGGGGTGGATCTGCTTGTCCTTTGTGTTTCCCCTGGAGGCAGTCGCGGTCCCGCGGGCCTGGCCTGGCAGGGGGCGTGGGGGCGGGGCGCACCGTGCGCGCGTCGGGCGCGGGGCGAGCCTGGGCGGCTGGTCAGGGGCGCGGCTCACGGGAGCGGGTCTGGGGCGGGGTGAACATGGCGGCGCCTCGGGGCCAGGGGTCCCCAGTTGTGCTCTCAGGGCTCGCCATTGCAGCTGGGACTGCTCGTTTCGTGGGCTCCTGGGTCCCCGTCGATTGGCATCCAGCGAGCAGAGCGCAGGGCTGTGGAGCCACAGGTAAGGGAACTCGGACTCGGCGGAGCAGCCCCTGGCCCAACGAGGCGCCAGCCATGTTCACCCTGCCCGAGCCCTCCGTCGAGCCGCGCCACCTGCATCGGCGAGCCGCAGCAGCACCTGGGGCCCCTGCCCCCCCGAGGCGCCGCCATGTTCACCCCGCCCCAGACCCGCTCCCGTGAGCCGCGCCCCTGACCAGCCGCCCAGGCTCGCCCCGCCCCCGACGCGCGCACGGTGCGCCCCGCCCCCACGCCCCCTGCCAGGCCAGGCCCGCGGGACCGCGACTGCCTCCAGGGGAAACACAAGGACAAGCAGATCCACCCCACCGAGACAACCCAAGCTTTTTCTCAGCTGATCTGTCTATGATTTAGGGATAAGAAGCAAAGATGACCTAGGACAGCCATGATATTCTATAGAGCCAGACCCTGGCCGCGCAGAGGCTTGAAGAGGGCCCGGGAGCGCTGCCTGAAACAGCAAGCCTCTGTAGCATAGCGGTTAGGCAGGCTGGTAAAGTCAGGCAGACTAGGGTCTGTAGGTCAGGAGTTCAAGTCCCGGGTTTAACTCTTTCCCTTTTAGGGGGCGGGGGACCACAAGAGGCGGGGCTTTAGACCAGAAAAGTTTCTTTTTATTTTAGAGGTTTATTGTGAAGCTTAGGGTTAGGGTTCGGGCAACCCCCCAACTCGCTCGGGTTCGGGTTCGGGGTTAGGGTTAGAATTCGGGGAACCCCCCTCTTCTTAGAGTTCGGGTTTGGGTTAGGGTTCAGGTCAGGGTCAGGGTTCAGGTTACGGTTAGGGCTTAAAGTGAGCGCTAATGGGGCCCATAGTTCTTTATTAGCCTGCCCTGGCGGGCCGAGGCTTGAAGAGTGCCTGGGAGCAGCATGAAACCCGGGGGGCTTTGTTAGCATAGCGGTTAGGCTGACGGCCGAGTAAACATGCAATCTGGCTTTGTGGGTCAGAAGTTCCAGTCCGGGCTTGCCTTTTTTGCTTTGAGCGGATGGGGGACCGCAAGGGGCGGGGCTTAGGCCAGAAAAGTTTCTTTTTCTTTTAGAGTTTTATTGTTAGGGTTAGGGTTAGGGTTAGGGTGCCGGCATCCCCTCAACTTGTTAGGGTTCAGGTTCAGAGTTCGGGTTACGGGAATCCCCTCCCTTCTTAGGGTTTGGATTCGGGTTCGGGTTAGGGTTCAGGGTTCGGGTTTGGGGTTTGGAGTTCAGGGTTTGGGGTTCCGGGTTCGCGGTTCTCGTTTGGGGTTTGGGGTTCCGATTAGGGGTTCAAGGTTCAGCTTAGGGGTTTGGGGTTTGGGGATCAGGTTATGGGTTCTCGGTTCAGATTAGGGGTTTGCAGTTGGGGTTTGGGGTTTGAGGATCGGGTTAAGGGTTTGGGGTTTGGGGCTCGCGGTTTGAGTTTGGGGCTTGGGTTTGGGGTTTGGGGATCAGGTTAGGGGTTCTCGGATTGGTTTAGAGGTTCGCAGTTGGGGTTTGGGGTTTGAGGTTAGGGTTAGGGGTTTGGGGTTTGAGGTTCACGGTTGGGGTTGGGGATTTGGGATTCGGGTTAGGGGTTTGGGGTTCGCGGTTTGGGTTTGGGGTTTGGGTTAGGGGTTCGCGGTTAGGATTTGGGGTTTGGGGTTCGGGGTAGGGATTCTCGGTTCGGGTTAGGGGTTGGCAGTTTAGGTTAAGGCTTAGGGGTTTGGGGTTTGGAGTTTGGGATTTGGGTGAGGGGTTCGCGGTTTGGGGTTCCAGTTATGGGTTTGGGGTTTGGGTTGAGGGTTGGGGGTTGGGGATTAGGGGTTCGGTTTCTGGGTTGACGGTTTGGGTTAGGGATTAGGGGTTTAGGATTTGGGTTTGGGGTTTGGGGATTCGGGTTTGAGGTTCCGATTAGGGGTTGAGTATGTGAGGTTTGTGGTTCGGGGGTCGAGATTTGAGGTTTGGGGTTTGGGGTTCAGGGGATTGGGTTCATGGTTTGGGGTTGGGGGTGTGAGGTGCAGTTTCGAGTTTTGCTGTTCGGGTTAGGAATTAGGGGTTGGCAGTTCGGGGTTCGGCTTAGAGGTTTGGGGTGTGCGGTTTTGGATTTGAGGTTTGGGGTTCCGGTTAGGGGTTTGGGGTTTGGGGTTCGGGTTAGCAGTTTGGAGTTTGGGTTTGGGGGTTGGGGTTTCGGGGTTTAGGGTTCGGTTTTGGTGTTTGCGGTTTGGGATTGGGGTTTGGGATTTGGGGTTCAGGTTAGGGGTTTGCGATTCGGGTTAGGGGTTTGGGGTTCGGGTTCGGGGTGTGGGGTGGGGGTACAGGTTAGGGGTTTGGGTTCAGGGTTTGGGGTTCGGTTTAGGGGTGTGCGGTTTGGGTTTGGGTTTGGGGTTCGGGCTAGTGGTTTGGGGTTCGGGGTTGGGTTCTGGATTGGGGTTCGGAGTTATGGATTCGGGGTTTGGGCTACGTGTTTCAGGATTTGCGGTTCGGGGCTTGAGGGTCGGGGTTTGGGTTTGGGGTTTAGGGCTCGGGTTAGGGGTTTGGGTTAGGGTTAGGGGTTCACGGTACGGGTTAGGTGTTTGGGGTTCGGAGTTTGGGGATTGGGTTAGGGGTTTTGAGTTCGGGTAAGGGGTTTGGAGTTCCCTGTTCAGGGTTTGGGGTTTGCGGTTGGGATAGGGGTTCAGATTCAGGATATGGGGTTTGGGGTTCGGGTTCCATGTTTGGGTATGTGGTTCGGGGTTTGGGGTATGTGGTTCATTGTTTGGGGTTTGAAAGCCCTCCTTGCAGGGAGCTAGGTGCGCCTCCAGTACGGCAGAGCTCTGGCTCTGCTCAGAGCCCCGATCTGGCAGAGTTCCCGTCGCGAGGCTGCTCTGCCATGGGCGAGCCTTGCCCAGACTTACCTTGCTTTTAGGCTCCCTCCCTAGGAAGGAGCAGGCTGTGTGAGGCTGGGAGACGCCACTGGCGCCTTCCTGGCTTCAGCTCTTCCCCTGCCTTGCCTTTGCACTTAGGTCCCAAGCGTCCTTGAGGAGGGCTCAGGGGCTGGTGGGTTGCACACTACCAAGGGCTCCAGAAGTGAGAGTTCTGTAGGAGGGATCGAAAGGCAACAGCAGGGCTCCTTCAGCGGTTGCTTGGCCGCCCAGACTCAGCGCCACACGGAGAGCACCAGGTTCCAAGGGCCCCTGGCTGGGTTTTGCAGCCCCGAACACCCAGAGGCTGACTCCGTGGGTGCCTAGAAAGTGTGTGACAGACGTAGGTTCCCCGCCACTCTCCTCCCCAGTAGAGACATGTGCAGGAGGTTGGGCCCTGACACTGCCTGTCTGGGTTCCTGCCCACAGCCCCAACTCAGGGGAAGCAGCCCCTGAGGCAAGACCTGCTGGAGGAACCCTGTGCCCCCGCCTGATAGGCAAGTGCACAGCCAGCAGGGAAGAGAGCCTCCTCGGGGGAAGAGGAGGCAGCCAGTCCCCGTCAAGCTGAAAGCCCTGCTTACACGAAGCTAAGTGCGCCTCCAGTACGGCAGATCTCTAGCTCTGTTCAGAGTCCCGATCTGGCAGAGTTCCTGGCGCCAAGATGCTCTGCCATAGGCGAGCCTTGCGCAGACTTGCCTTGCTTTTAGGCTCCCTCCCCAGGAAGGAGCAGGCTGTGTGAGGCTGGGAGACGCCACTGGCGCCTTCCTGGCTTCAGCTCTGCCCCTGCCTTGCCTTTGCACTTAGGTCCCAAGCGTCCTTGAGGAGGGCTTAGGGGCTGGTGGGTTGCACACTGCCAAGGGCTCCAGCAGTGAGAGCTCTGTCAGAGGGAAGTGAAGGGCAACAACAGGGCTCCTTCAGCGGTTGCTTGGCCGCCCAGATCTCAGCGCCGCACGGAGAGCACCAGGTTCCAAGGTCCCCTGGCTGGGTTTTGCAGCCCCACACTCCCAGAGGCTGACTCCGTGGGTGCCTAGAAAGTGTGTGACAGACGTAGGTTCCCTAGCACTCTCCTCCCCAGCAGAGACATGTGCAGGTGGTTGGGGCCTGATCCTGCGTGTCTGGGTTCCGCCCACAGCCCCAACTCAGGGGAAGCAGCCCCTGAGGCAAGACCTGCTGGAGGAGCCCTGCGCCCCCGCCTGATAGGCGAGAGCACAGCCAGCAGGGAAGCGAGCCTCCTCGGGGGAAGAGGAGGCAGCCCAGCCCCGTCAAGCGGAAAGCCCTGCTTGCACGGAGCTAAGTGCGCCTCCAGTACGGCAGAGCTCTAGCTCTGCTCAGAGCCCCGATCTGGCAGAGTTCCTGGCGCGAGGCTGCTCTGCCGGGGGCTAGCCTTGCCCAGACTTGCCTTGCTTTTAGGCTGCCTCCCCAGGAAGGAGCAGGCAGCAGGAGCCTGGGAGACGCCACTGGCGCCTTCCTTGCCTCAGCTCCAATCCTGCCTTGCCTTTGCACTTAGGTCCCAGTCCTCCTTAAGGAGGGCTTAGGGGCTGGTGGGTTGCACACTGCCAAGGGCTCCAGCAGTGAGAAGCTCTGTCAGAGGGAAGGGAAGGGCAACTGCAGGGCTCCTCCAGCGGTTGCTTGGCCGCCCAGATTCAGCGCCGCACGGAGAGCACCAGGCTCCCAGGGCCCCTGGCTGGGGTTTTCATGCCCCGCACACCCGGAGGCTGATTCCGTGGGCGCCCAGAAAGTGTATGACAGACGTAGGTTCCCTAGCACTCTCCTCCCCAGCAGAGACATGTGCAGGTGGTTTGGGGCCTGATCCTGCGTGTCTGGGTTCCCGCCCACAGCCCCAACTCAGGGGAAGCAGCCCCTGAGGCAAGACCTGCTGGAGGAGCCCTGCGCGCCCGCCTGATAGGCGAGAGCACAGCCAGCAGGGAAGCGAGCCTCCTCGGGGGAAGAGGAGGCAGCCCAGCCCCGTCCAAGCGGAAAGCCCTGCTTGCACGGAGCTAAGTGCGCCTCCAGTACGGCAGAGCTCTAGCTCTGCTCAGAGCCCCGATCTGGCAGAGTTCCTGGCGCGAGGCTGCTTCTGCCGGGAGCTAGCCTTGCCCAGACTTGCCTTGCTTTTAGGCTGCCCTCCCCAGGAAGGAGCAGGCAGCAGGAGCCTGGGAGACGCCACTGGTGCCTTCTCTTGCCTCAGCTCCAATCCTGCCTTGCCTTTGCACATTAGGTGCCCAGCCGTCGTTGAGGAGGGCTTAGGGGTGGTGGGTTGCACACTGCCAAGGGCTTCAGCAGTGAGAGCTCTGTCAGAGGGAAGGGAAGGGCAACTGCAGGGCTCCTCCAGCGGTTTGCTTGGCCGCCCAGAATCAGCGCCGCACCGGAGAGCACCAGGCTCCCAGGGCCCCTGGCTGGGGTTTTCAGCCCCGCACACACGGAGGCTGATTCCTTGGGTGCCCAGAAAGTGTATGACAGACGTAGGTTCCCTAGCACTCTCCTCCCCAGCAGAGACATGTGCAGGTGGTTGGGGCCTGATCCTGCGTGTCTGGGTTCCTGCCCACAGCCCCAACTCAGGGGAAGCAGCCCCTGAGGCAAGACCTGCTGGAGGAGCCCTGCGCCCCCGCCTGATAGGCGAGTGCACAGCCAGCAGGGAAGCGAGCCTCCTCGGGGGAAGAGGAGGCAGCCCAGCCCCGTCAAGTGGAAAGCCCTGCTTGCACGGAGCTAAGTGCGCCTCCAGTACGGCAGAGCTCTAGCTCTGCTCAGAGCCCCGATCTGGCAGAGTTCCTGGCGCGAGGCTGCTCTGCCGGGGGCTAGCCTTGCCCAGACTTGCCTTGCTTTTAGGCTGCCCTCCCCAGGAAGGAGCAGGCAGCAGGAGCCTGGGAGACGCCACTGGCGCCTTCCTTGCCTCAGCTCCAATCCTGCCTTGCCTTTGCACTTAGGTGCCCAGCCGTCCTTGAGGAGGGCTTAGGGGCTGGTGGGTTGCACACTGCCAAGGGCTCCAGCAGTGAGAGCTCTGTCAGAGGGAAGGGAAGGGCAACTGCAGGGCTCCTCCAGCGGTTGCTTGGCCGCCCAGAATCAGCGCCGCACCGGAGAGCACCAGGCTCCCAGGGCCCCTGGCTGGGGTTTTCAGCCCCGCACACCACGGAGGCTGATTCCGTGGGTGCCCAGAAAGTGTATGACAGACGTAGGTTCCCTAGCACTCTCCTCCCCAGCAGAGACATGTGCAGGTGGTTGGGGCCTGATCCTGCGTGTCTGGGTTCCTGCCCACAGCCCCAACTCAGGGGAAGCAGCCCCTGAGGCAAGACCTGCTGGAGGAGCCCTGCGCCCCCGCCTGATAGGCGAGTGCACAGCCAGCAGGGAAGCGAGCCTCCTCGGGGGAAGAGGAGGCAGCCCAGCCCCGTCAAGTTGAAAGCCCTGCTTGCACGGAGCTAAGTGCGCCTCCAGTACGGCAGAGCTCTAGCTCTGCTCAGAGCCCCGATCTGGCAGAGTTCCTGGCGCGAGGCTGCTCTGCCGGGGGCTAGCCTTGCCCAGACTTGCCTTGCTTTTAGGCTGCCTCTCCAGGAAGGAGCAGGCAGCAGGAGCCTGGGAGACGCCACTGGCGCCTTTCTTGCCTCAGCTCCAATCCTGCCTTGCCTTTGCACTTAGGTCCCAGTCCTCCTTAAGGAGAGCTTAGGGGCTGGTGGGTTGCACACTGCCAAGGGCTCCAGCAGTGAGAACTCTGTCAGAGGGAAGGGAAGGGCAACTGCAGGCTCCTCCAGCGGCTTGGCAGTGTGCAACGCCACCAGCCCCTAGCCCTCCCAAGGACGCTGGACCTAAGTGCAAAGGCAAGGCAGGATTGAGCTGAGGCAAGGAAGGCGCCAGTGGCGTTCCCAGGCTCCTGCTGCCTGCTCCTTCCGGGAGGCAGCCTAAAGCAAGGCAAGTCTGGCAAGGCTAGCCTTGGCAGAGCAGCTCGCGCCAGGAACTCTGCCAGATCGGGGCTCTGAGCAGAGCTAGAGCTCTGCCGTCCTGGAGGCGCACTTAGCTCCGTGCAAGCAGGGCTTTCCGCTTGACGGGGCTGGGCTGCCTCCTCTTCCCCCGAGGAGGCTCGCTTCCCTGCTGGCTGTGCACTCGCCTATCAGGCGGGGGCGCAGGGCTCCTCCAGCAGGTCTTGCCTCAGGGGCTGCTTCCCCTGAGTTGGGGCTGTGGGCAGGAACCCAGACACGCAGGATCAGGCCCCAAACACCTGCACATGTCTCTGCTGGGGAGGAGAGTGCTAGGGAACCTACGTCTGTCATACACTTTCTGGGCACCCACGGAATCAGCCTCCGTGGTGTGCGGGGCTGAAAACCCCAGCCAGGGGCCCTGGGAGCCTGGTGCTCTCCGTGCTGGCGCTGAATCTGGGCGGCCAAGCAACCGCTGGAGGAGCCCTGCAGTTGCCCTTCCCTTCCCTCTGACAGAAGTTCTCACTGCTGGAGCCCTTGGCAGTGTGCAACCCACCAGCCCCTAAGCCTCTCCTTAAGGAGGACTGGGACCTAAGTGCAAAGGCAAGGCAGGATTGGAGCTGAGGCAAGGAAAGGCGCCAGTGGCGTCTCCCAGGCTCCTGCTGCCTGCTCCTTCCTGGAGAGGCAGCCTAAAAGCAAGGCAAGTCTGGGCAAGGCTAGCCCCCGGCAGAGCAGCCTCGCGCCAGGAACTCTGCCAGATCGGGGCTCTGAGCAGAGCTAGAGCTCTGCCGTACTGGAGGCGCACTTAGCTCCGTGCAAGCAGGGCTTTCAACTTGACGGGGCTGGGCTGCCTCCTCTTCCCCCGAGGAGGCTCGCTTCCCTGCTGGCTGTGCACTCGCCTATCAGGCGGGGGCGCAGGGCTCCTCCAGCAGGTCTTGCCTCAGGGGCTGCTTCCCCTGAGTTGGGGCTGTGGGCAGGAACCCAGACACGCAGGATCAGGCCCCAAACCACCTGCACATGTCTCTGCTGGGGAGGAGAGTGCTAGGGAACCTACGTCTGTCATACACTTTCTGGGCACCCAAGGAATCAGCCTCCGTGTGTGCGGGGCTGAAAACCCCAGCCAGGGGCCCTGGGAGCCTGGTGCTCTCGGTGCGGCGCTGATTCTAGGCGGCCTAGAAACCGCTGGAGGAGCCCTGCAGTTGCCCTTCCCTTCCCTCTGACAGAGCTCTCACTGCTGAAGCCCTTGGCAGTGTGCAACCCACCACCCCTAAGCCCTCCCCAACGACGGCCTGGCACCTATGTGCAAAGGCAAGGCAGGATTGGAGCTGAGGCAAGGAAGGCACCAGTGGCGTCTCCCAGGCTCCTGCTGCCTGCTCCTTCCTGGGGAGGGCAGCCTAAAAGCAAGGCAAGTCTGGGCAAGGCTAGCCCCCGGCAGAGCAGCCTCGCGCCAGGAACTCTGCCAGATCGGGGCTCTGAGCAGAGCTAGAGCTCTGCCGTACTGGAGGCGCACTTAGCTCCGTGCAAGCAGGGCTTTCCGCTTGGACGGGGCTGGGCTGCCTCCTCTTCCCCCGAGGAGGCTCGCTTCCCTGCTGGCTGTGCTCTCGCCTATCAGGCGGGGCGCGCAGGGCTCCTCCAGCAGGTCTTGCCTCAGGGGCTGCTTCCCCTGAGTTGGGGCTGTGGGCGGGAACCCAGACACGCAGGATCAGGCCCCAAACACCTGCACATGTCTCTGCTGGGGAGGAGAGTGCTAGGGAACCTACGTCTGTCATACACTTTCTGGGCACCCACGGAATCAGCCTCCTGGAGTGTGGGGCTGCAAAACCCAGCCAGGGGCCCTTGGAAGCCTGGTGCTCTCCGTGCGGCGCTGAATCTGGGCGGCCAAGCAAACCGCTGGAGGAGCCCTGCAGTTGCCCTTCCACTTCCCTCTGACAGAGCTCTCACTGCTGGAGCCCTTGGCAGTGTGCAACCCACCAGCCCCTAAGCCCTCCTCAAGGACGCTGGGACCTAAGTGCAAAGGCAAGGCAGGGCATTGGAGCTGAAGCAAGGAAGGCAGCCAGTGGCGTCTCCCAGGCTCGCTCAGACCTGCTCCTTCCTGGGGAGGGAGCCTAAAAAGCAAGGCAAGTCTGGGCAAGGCGAGCCCCTGGCCAGAGCAGCCTCGCGCCAGA
>NW_017217882.1:0-12242 GCF_001704415.2 Capra hircus | reverse complement strand
CCCTTCGCGTGGATCAAGGGAACTTTCCCTCGAGGCTTTCCCGAGGCTTTCCAAGAGGCTTTCCCACGAGGCTTTCCCACAGGGCTGTCCCACGTGCTACCGTGGTGTGAGTCGATCCTCGCTTGAAAGCCGAGGCAGTGTAGGGAAAACAGGTTTCCCTTGAATGCACGGAGACATCTGTGGGACTCTGGCAATGGTGTCACGACCCTGGAATTCCTCTCGCCTTTCCTGTGGAGAGCGCCTCCTCTTGGGATGCGACGGGAACGCCGGGAAATTTTTCCCGATCACGCAGGGAAAGGATCCCTCCTCTCAAGCTAGGAGGCGGAAACGGTGCTCCTCTGGATGTGGGCGGGACTCTCGTGCTTCCTCTGGAGTGGAGACGGTATGTGGGGGAACTTCTTGAGTTGCAGCAAGGGTGTGAAGGACCCTTTGAAAGTTCCAGAGCTTAGGTGTGATTAGCCTCGAGACGCCTCAGCGGAAATGGGCCTCATCTCGCCTGGAGGGGAGAACCTCCTGGATTTTCTCGAGTTGCGGCAGGTGCTCTCGACTTACGACGGGGACCTCAGGGACCCGCTCTGGTGGCCTCAGGAAAGGTCTCTGCCCATGCGAGTTGCTCGGGGCCTCTCGGGATTCCTCTCCTGTCAATGTCGGGGCCTAAGACCTTGTGAGGAGTCGCTGCCGGAACCTGAGGATTCCTCTCAAGTGCTGACATGGATCTTGGGGTACTTCTGGTGTCTCCCCAGGGGAGTCAGTACTCGTCTCGAGTGGGGGCATGCACGTGCGCTTTCCTCCCGAGCTGTAGCAGCAGTTTGATTCTTCCTGTCGAGTGGATCAAGGGATCTGTGGATTTCCTCAAGGCTTTCCCACGAGGCTTTCCCACGAGCTTTCCACAGGGTGTCCACGTGCCACCGTGGTGTGAGTCGATCCTGGCTTGAAGTCGAGGCAGTGCAGGGGAAAACAGGTTTCCCTGAATGGAATGAGACATCTGGGGGATTCTGGAATGGTGCACGACCCTGGAGTTCCTCTCGCTTTTTCTGTGGAGAGCGCCTCCTCTTGAATTGCGACCGGGAACGCCGGGAATTCTTTCCCGACCACGCAGGGAAAGGATCCCTCCTCTCGAGCTAGGAGGCGGACATGGGCTCCTCTGGATGTGGGCGGGACTCCGTGCTTCCTCTCGAGTGGAGACGGGTATGTCGGGAACTTCTTAAGTTGCAGCAAGGAGGTGAAGGACGCCTTTGGAAGTTCCAGAGGTTAGGTGTGATTAGCCTCCAGACGCCTCAGCGGAAATGGGGCCTCATCTCCGCCTGGAGGGGAGAACCTCCTGGATTTTCTCGAGTTGCGGCAGGTGCTCTCGGACTGACGACGGGGACCTCAGGGACCCGCTCTGGTGGCCTCAGGAAAGGCCAGACCCCATGCGAGTTGCTCGGGGCCTCTCAGGATTCCTCTCCTGTCGAAGCCGGTTCCTAAGACCTTGTGTGGATTCGTTTCCGGAACATGAGGATTCCTCTCCAGTGCTGACATGGATCTTGGGGTACTTCTGGAGTCCTCCCAGGGGTGTCAGTCCTCGTCTCGAGTGGGGGCATGCACGTGCACTTTCCTCCCGGAGCTGTAGCAGCAGTGTCACATTTCCCTTCGCGTGGATCAAGGAATCTGTGGCTTTCCTCGAGGCTTTCCCAGAGGCTTTCCCACGAGGCTTTCCCACAGGGCTGTCCCACGTACCAGCGTGGTGTGAGTCGATCTTCGGCTTGAAAGTCGAGGCAGTGCAGGGAAAACAGTTTTCATTGGAATTAACTGAGACATCTTTGGGACTCTGGGAATGGTGGCACGACCCTGGAGTTTCCTCTCGCCTTTCCTGTTGAGAGCGCCTCCTCTTGAGATGCGACCGGAACGCCGGGAATACTTGACCGACCACGCAGGAAAAGGATCCTCCTCTCGAGCTAGGAGGCAGAAACGGGGCTCCTCCTGGATGATGGGCGGGACTGTCGTGCTTCCTCTCGAGGTGGAGATGGGTATGTCGGGGAATTCTTGAGTTTGCAGCAAGGGTGTGAAGGGACCTTTGGAAGTTCCAGAGGTTAGTTTTGATTAGCTTCGAGACGCCTCATTGGAAATGGCCTCATCTCGCCTGCAGGGACAACCTCCTGGATTTTCTCGGGTTGCGGCAGGTATGCTCTCGACTTGCGAACGGGGACCTCAGGGACCCGCTCTTGGTGGCCTCAGGAACGGTCAGTCCCCATGCGAGTTGCTCGGGGGCTCTCGGGATTCCGTCTCCCGTCGATGCCGGGGCCTAAGACCTTGTGTGGAGTCGGTTGCTGGAACCTGAGGATTCCCCTCCAGTGCTGACATGGATCTTGGGAACCTCTGGAGTCTCCCCAGGGGAGTCAGTCCTCGTCTCGTGTGGGGGCATGCACATGGGCTTTCCTCCTGAACTGTAGCAGCAGTGTCGCGCTTCCCTTCGCGTGGATCAAGGGATCTGTGGCTTTCCCTCGAGGCTTTCCCACGAGGCTTTCCCACAAGGCTGTCCCACGTGCCACTGTGGTGTGAATCGATCCTCGGCTTGAAATTCGAGGCAGTGGCAGGGAAAACAGGTTTCCCTGGAATGGACTGAGACATCTGGGGAACTCTGGGAATGGTGGCACGACCCTGGATTTCCTCTCGCCTTTCCTGTGGAGAACGCCTCCTGTTGAGATGCGTGGGAACGCCAGGAATCCTTTCCCGACGACACAGGGAGAGAATCAATCCTCTCGAGCTATGAGGCGGAACGGGGCTCCTCTGGATGTGGGCGGGACTCTCGTGTTTCCTCTCGAGTGAAGACGGGTATGTCGGGGAACTTCTTGAGTTGCAGCAAGGGTGTGAAGTACCCTTAGGAAGTTCCAGAGGTTAGGTGTGATTAGCCTCGAGACGCCTCAGCGGAAATGGGCTCATCTCGCTGAAGGGGAGAACCTCCTGGATTTTCTCGAGTTGCGGCAGGTGCTTTCCACGTAGGACGGGGACCACGGGACAAGCTCTGGTGCCTCAGGGAAGGCCAGTCCCCATGCGAGTTGCTCGGGGGGCCTCTTAGGATTCCTCTCCGTTGATGCCGGGGCTAAGTCCTTGTGTGGAGTCGTTGCCAGAATCTGAGGATTCCTCTCCAGTGCTGACATGGATTTAGGGGTACTTCTAGAGTCTCCCATGGGAGTCAGTCCTCGTCAGATTGGGGCATGCACTTGGGCTTTCCTTCCGAGCTGTAGGAGCAGTGTCACGCTTCCCTTCGCGTGGATCAAGGGATCTGTGGCTTTCCCTCGAGGCTTTCCCACGAGGCTTTCCACGAGGCTTTCCCACAGGGCTGTCCTACGTGCCACCGTGGTGTGAGTCGATCCTCGCTTGAAAGCCGAGGCAGTGCAGGGAAAAGAGGTTTCCCTGGAATGCACGGAGACATCTGGGGGACTCTGGGAATGGTGTCACGACCCTGGAATTCCTCTCGCCTTTCCTGTGGAGAGCGCCTCCTCTTGGATGCGACGGAACGCCGGGAAATTTTTCCCGATCACGCAGGGAAAGGATCCCTCCTCTCAAGCTAGGAGGCGGAACGGTGCTCCTCTGGATGTGGGCGGGACTCTCGTGCTTCTCTGGAGTGGAGACGGTATGTGGGGGAACTTCTTGAGTTGCAGCAAGGGTGTGAAGGACCCTTTGAAGTTCCAGAGGTTAGTGTGATTAGCCTCGAGACGCCTCAGCGAAATGGGCCTCATCTCGCTGGAGGGGAGAACCTCCTGGATTTTCTCGAGTTGCGGCAGTGCTCTAGACTTACGACGGGGACTTCAGGGACCCGCTCTTGGTGGCCTCAGTTAAGGTCTCTCCCCATGCGAGTTGCTCGGGGCTCTCGGGATTCCTCTCCGTCAATGTCGGGGCCTAAGACCTTGTGGGAGTCGCTGCCGGAACCTGAGGATTCCTCTCCAGTGCTGACATGGATCTTGGGGTACTTCTGGAGTATCCCTGAGGAGTGAGTCTCGTCTCGTGTGGAGGCATGCACTTGTGCTTTCCTCCGAGCTGTAGCAGCAATATCATGCTTCCCGTCGGAGGATCATGGGATCAGTGGCTTTCCTCGTGCTTGCCACGAGCTTTCCCATGAGGCTTTCCTCAGGGCTGTCCCACGTGCACCGTGGTGTGAGTCAATCCTCGGCTTGAAAGTCGAGGCAGTGCAGGGAAAACAGGTTTCCTGGAATGGACTGAGACATCTGGGGACTCTGGGAATCTGGCACGACTGTGGAGTTCCTCTGGCCTTTCCTGTGCAGACGCTCCACTTGAGATGCGACGGGAACGCCGGGAACTCTTTCCGACCACGCAGGGAAAGGATCCCTCCTCTCTAGCTATGAGGCGAAACGGGGCTCCTCTGGATGTGGGCGGACTCTCGTGCTTCGTCTCGATGGAGACGGGTATGTCGGGAACTTCTTGAGTTGCAGCAAGGGTGTGAAGGACCCTTTGGAAGTTCCAGATATTAGGTGTGATTATCCTCGAGACGCCTCAGCGGAAATGGGCCTCATCTCGCCTGGAGGGAGAACCTCCTGGATTTTCTCGAGTTGTGGCAGGTGCTCTCACTTAAGACGGGACCTCAGGGACCGCTCTGGTGGCCTCAGGAAAGGCAGTCCGCAAGCGAGTTGCTCTGGAGCCTCTCGGGATTCCTCTCCGTCGATGCCGGGGCCTAAGACCTTTTTGGAGTCGGGGCAACCCTGAGGATGCCTCTCCAGTGCTGACATGAATTTTTCGCTACTTCTGGAGTCTCGCAGGGGAGTCATTCCTCATCTCGTGTGGGGCATGCACTGCCATTTCCTCACGAGCTGTAGCAGCAGTGTCACGCTTGCTGACGTGTGGATCAAGGGATCTGTCGCTTTCCATTGAGGCTTTCCACGAGGCTTTCCAACAGGGCTGTCCCACGTGCCACGGTGGTGTGAGTCGATCCTCGGCGTGGACGTCGAGGCAGTGCAGGGAAAACAGGTTCTTCTTGAATGGACTTAGACATCTGGGGACTTTAGAATGCTGGCAAGGCCCTGGAGTTCCTCTCGTCTTTCCTGTTGAAAGCGCTCTCTTGATATGGCGACGCGAAGGCCTGGAATTCTTTCCCGAAGACGAAGGGAAAGGATCCCTCTTCTCGAGCTACGAGGCGGAAACGGGGCTCCACTGGATGTGGGCGGGACCCTCGTCTTCCTCTCGAGTGGAGATGGGTATGTCGGAGAACTTCTTGACTTGCAGCAAGGGTGTGAAGGACCCTTTGGAAGTTCCAGAGGTTAGTTGTGATTAGCTCGAGACGCCTCAGCGGAAATGGGCCTCATCTCGCCTGGAGGGGAGAACCTCCTGGATTTTCTCCAGTTGCGGCAGGTGCTCTCGAGTTTCGACAGAGACTCAGGGACCCGCTCTGGTGACTCAGGAAAGGCCAGTCCCCATGCGAGGTGCTAGGGCCCTCTCAGGATTCCTCTCCTGTCGATGCGGGGCCTAAGTCCTTGTGTGGAGTCGGGACCGGAACTGAGGATTGCTCTCCAGTGCTGACATGGATCTTGGCGTACTTCTGGAGTCTCCAAGTGGCGTCAGTCCTCGGCTCGAGTGGGGTCATGCACGTGCGCTTTCCTCCTGAGCGGTAGCAGCAGTGTCTCGCTTCCCGTCCCGTGGATCAAGGGATCTGTGGCTTTCCTCGAGTCTTCCCATGAGGCTTTCTCTCAGGGCTATTCCACTTGCCACCATGGTGTGATCGATCCTCGCGTGAAAGTCGAACCAGTGCAGGGAAAACAGGAACCTCCTTCCCCACAGTAGGGGGTACACTGTCCCCTTGGTCGGGTATCTCAGGGCACTCGCGCTGGGGGGTTGCCCGTGGATATGCGGGCCTCAGGCTCGCACGTGAGAAAAGCCCCAAATGGCATTAGCTGCCAGTCAGACGCTGGCCCCTCAGGTCGCTGGCCGGAGCCTTGGGCTCCAGGCAACTCAAAGCCCTCGGGGGTGGGCACTCTGGGACTGCTGTAGGGAATGGACGCCAAGAGCCCACGGAGGAGTTGGGGAGGGGGCAGGGGGGAAACAGAGGCGAGGACAGCGAGGGATCTAGGTGGAGGCGCTGGAGAGAGCGTCTGGTGTCCCAGAATGCTCAGAGGAGCCAGCGGGGGACAGTCGAGGCCCAGGGACCTGTGGAATGTGAAAAGGCGGGAAATCCCAGAGGCAAGGCAGGCTGGGAAAGGGGGCGTTGGTGGCCAATTCAAAGGGACCTAGGGGCGTTTCCTGGGCGGTGAGCTCCCTTGGCACTGCTGAGGGCCCCTGATTGATCCACCCGGGATTGATCCCACCCCCCGCTGAGAGGGAGGGCCACAAACCAAAGCCCCCGAACTGCCCGCCCACCCCAACGGGGATCTTGGCGGTCCGGGCACAGCCGTGCCCGGGAAAAGCCCACTCACTCCACGGGACTCCGTCCAGGGTCTCTGCTTGGAAAGAGGCCAGGGGCGGCCCCCTCCATCTACCCACCAAACCTTATTGACGTCAATGGGGGCGGAGCCGCCTCCCGCTTTCCAGAGTCCTGAGCTGCTGGGTCCCGCCCACTCGGCCAGCAGTCTGCAGCATGCCCGTGTGCCTCTCCACCATGGCTTCGTCCGGCTCCTCCAGCACCTCAAGCAGTACGTTTGCCCTCGGTCCCTGTGGTCGGATCACATCTCAGGGGATTTGCGGGTGGCCTGGGCAAGGGCTCTCGGCCAACGTGTTGACCCCCCTCCCACCGGAGAACGGCGGGGACCCATCGGCCAGGCCCGGGGTTCCGAGGCGTCAGGTGTGCCAAATTCGGAGGGCCTGGCATCGTTCGTTCATCTTGCTCCTTTGGCACACCGCATGGCTTCTCCGTTCTCTTTTCTGGGAAGACAGTGTTGTTTCAGGGGGCGTGCTGCGGGGGGCGGGGGCCGGGGTTGGGTGGTGGTGGGAGCAGGTGCTGTGCTGGGATGAGGGCCCTTTATCCTCATATCTTCCTGTGGGAATGGGAGTCGGGGAGCTCTGTGGCCTTGCTGCCTTTAGTGGCTTCCTCTGCGCAGGGGCCTAGTGGCTTCTGCCTTTTGTCAGGCGTTACTGGGGTTTGGGCTTCGCTTTGGTGGCCTTGGCCTTTGCCTTGGCCTGGGCCTTGGCCTTGCCCTTGGCGTTGCCCTTGCCCTTGCCTTGGCCTTGGGCTGGGCCTTGCCTTGCCCTTGAATTTGAACTTGACCTTGATCTTGACCTTGACCTTGAACTTGACTTAGAATTAACTTACCTTGACTTAACCCTGAACTTGACCTTGAACCTTGAACTTGAAGTTGACCTTGACCTTGAACTTGAACTTGATCTTGACCTTGAACTTGAACTTGACCTTGAACTTGAACTTGAACTTGACCTTTACCATTGAACTTGAACTTGGACCTTGACCTTGAACTTCAACTTGACCTTGAACTTGAACTTGACCTTGACCTTGACAACAACGGGAGGACTCGAGATTTGCTCAGAGCACCGGAGGTCCAGAAGCAGGGCCCTGTATCTCCCTTCCTTTTGTGATCATTGCAAGACATTCCTAGCTGATAGCGGGAGTGCCCCTGAAGAAGCAAGCAGTGGGAGTGTGTTTGACACGACTGTGTGGCCTTCCTGGCCTCATCTCCACAAGGGGCCTTTCCTCTCGAAGTAGGCCCCATGTCCCCTTGGGAGGGTGTCATGCCTCTTTTCTCCTCACTGCCAAAGGGTGGAGCAAGCTCGCTCTGTCAGAGGTACAAAAACAGCAATTGAATGGATTTTCAAGCTCTTGCTAGGCTGCACCCTTTCAGGCCCACTTTACTGAAACAGGTGCTCTGTGGCCCCTGGTTGGGTATGCAGGTTCACAAACAGGGTGAGATCCTGTCCAAGCCAAGAATTTTCCTGAAAGACCTAGGCTCACTAGAGCTCTCCTCCAGAGCAAAGGGGATAGAGGAGATGTATGGAGGAGTCTTTGCCTTTCCCCTGTGAGTGTGGGGCTACTCCCTACAGCCCCAGCTCAGAGATAACTGCCTCTAAGAAAGGAATGGCAAGAAGCGCTATTCTTGAGGTTGGGACAGGGAGTTCGCAGGCATGTGGGGAAAGAAAGACTTCTTCGGGGAAGAAGAGGCAACCACCGGGGGTGTGTTTGCAAGCCTCTATTTGGAAGGAACGGGTTTGCTTATACAACTCAAGACTCCAGATCTGCTCAGAGGACTGAAGTTCCAGAGGACAGGGCCATGTATCTCCCCTTCCCTTTTGAGATCCTTGCAAAGACATTCCTAGCAGATCGTGGGAGTGCCCATGAAGAAGCAAGCAGCGGGAGTGTGCTTGACATCACTGGCTGCCTACCTGGGCTCAGCTCCTCAAGGGGCCTTTCTCTCCTGGTAGGCCCTATGTCCCCTTTGGGAGAGGGTTGTGCCCTCTTCCCTCCACACTGCCAAAGGGTGGAGGTGGAGCAAACTCGTTCTCTCCGAGGTAAAAAAAAAAAAGACAAATTGGATGGATTTTTAAGCTCTTGCTATGCTGCACCCTCCAGGACCCACTCGAGCAAAACAGGTGCCCTGTGGCCCCTAGGTCGGGTATGCAGGTTCACACACCGGGGTGTGATCCCGTCAAAGCCAAGAATTTTTCTGACAGACCTAGGCTCACTAGAGCTCTCCTCCAGAGGAAAGGGGACAGAAAAGACGTGTGTGTGGAGGTGGCTCTGCCTTTCCAGGTCCCAATCTCAGGGATAACTGCCCCTAAGAAAGGACCTGCTGCTACTGCTGCTGCTAAGTTGCTTCAGTCGTGTTCGACTCTGTGCGACGCCATAGACGGTAGCCCACTAGGCTCCCCCGTCCCTGGGATTCTCCAGGCAAGAACAGTAAGTGGGTTGCCATTGCCTTCTCCAATGCATGAAAGTGAAAATGAAAGTGCAGTCGCTCAGTCGTGTCCGACCCTCAGCGACCCCACGGACTGCAGCCTACCAGGCTTCTCCGTCCATAGGATTTTCTGAAAGGAACTGCAAGAAGCGCTTTTTCCAGGAGGCTGGGAAAGGGAGTTCGCAGGATGTGGGGAAAGAGAGCCTCCTTCGGGGAAGAATAGGCGGCCACTTGTTTTGTGTTGCAAACCTCTATTTGGAAGGAACAGGTTAGCTTATACAAAGGGAGACCTCCAGATCTGCTCAGAGGACCGAAGTTGCAGAGGCAGGTCGGTGTAATTTCCCTTCACTTTGCGATCCGTTGCAAAGACATTCCTTGCTGATAGATGATTCAGCAAGGGCCTTTGAGACTGTTGTTTTCTTTCCTAGGTTCAAAGATTCCTTCAGTTCCTAATATAGATATCCTAGAAATTATGTGACATCCGTGAAAATCTGATATGTCCTGGTCAAATGCTGTCAGTTATAATTCCAGTTATCATATTAAAGCATTTCAAGTCGCAGCAGTGACCAGATTACATTGTCAATTTCTATTTAATCAGGTTTTAACCATGTCCTCTATGGTTTCACACTGATGCCTTTGCAGAAATACTGCTACTTCAAGATATATGGAATATACTTTTTTTTAAGCTTACCGATAATTTGTTTGTTTGTTTGTTTGTCTTCTGGTAAGCTGGTAGCAGATGGAATTTAGTCTCCTCTCTAGGTTAAGAGAACAAAGTTTTCTTAGAATGCAATTTTTGATAACAGACTATGAATTTCTTTACCTTTCATTGATTTATAATTGTTTTCATCATCTGTTTTTTTTACTTCGGTAAAGTAAATAAGCCTTATTTAAGATTTTGGTACATGTTGGATGGACTAAGCTTTCCCCACTCTTGCAAGTTCCCTTAACCCTTCAGATTCTTCTCGTGGGACCAAGATCTCACTTTCCTCCAGAGGGACAATCCAAGCTTTTTTATTAGTTGATCTGCCCCTGACATCAGAGTCCATTTGAGCACGAGTTGGCATATAATTTAGGCATGAAACTATGACTACATAAAGAAAAGGTGACTTTATGATTCAGGGATGGCCATGATATGCCTTGCACTTCAGAGAAAATGGGTTAAAATGATTTTTTTTTCTTCAAAACTGCACAGCCAGTTCTTTCAGCATATGCAATTGAAAACATCTAGTCATTAGGTCAGTTTTCATTCCAATCCCAAAGAAAGGCAATGACAAAGAATATTCAAGGTGCTGCACAATTGCACTCATCTCACACACTAGTAAAGTAATGCTCAAAATTCTCCAAGTTCACATGAACTGTGAACTTCCAAATGTTCAAGAGGGATTTAAAAAATGCAGAGAAACCAGAGATCAAACTGGCCAACATCCACTGGATCATTGAAAAAGCAAGAGAGTTCCAGAAAAAAGACATCTATTTCTGCTTTATTGACTATGCCAAAGCCTTTGACTGTGTGGATCACAATAAACTGGGAAAAATTCTGAAAGAGATGGGAATACCAGACCACCTGACCTGTCTCTTGAGAAACCTGTATGCAGGTCAGGAAGAAACAGTTCGAACTGGACATGGAACAACAGACTGGTTCTAAATAGGAAAAGGAATATGTCAAGGCTGTATATTGTCAGCCTGCTTATTTAACTTATATGCAGAGTACATCATGAGAAACACTGGGCTGGAGGAAGCACACGCTGGAATCCAGATTGCTGGGAGAAATATCAAGAATCTCAGATATGCAGATGACACCACCCTTATGGCAGAAAGTGAAGAAGAACTAAAGAGTCTCCTGATGAAAGTGAAAGAGGAGAGTGAAAAAGTTAGCTTAAAGCTCAGCATTCAGAAAACTAAAATCATTGCATCCAGTCTCATCACTTTCATGGCAAATAGATGGGAAAACATTGGAAACAGCAGCAGACTATTTTTGGGGGGCTTGGAAATCACTGGCAGGTGATGGCTGCCTCCATGAACTTAAAACATATTTAATGACTTGGAAGAAAAGTGATGACCAAAATAGACAGCATATTAAAAAGCCGAGACGTTGCTTTGCCAACAAAGATCCATCCAGTCAAGGCTATGGTTTTTCCATATGTCATGGATGGATATGAAAGATGTACTATAAAGAAAGTGACAGCTGAAAATTGGATGCTTTTGAACTGTGGTGTTGGAGAAGATGCTTGTAGGTCGCTTAGACTACAAGGAGACGCAACCACTCCATCCTAAAGGAAATCAGGTCTGAATATACATTGGAAGGACTAATACTGAACCTGAAACTCCAATACTTTGGCCACTTGATGTGAAGAGCTGACTCACTTGGAAGTTGCTTTGATTTGCCTGTGAGTGTGGGAGCCCTCCCTGGGCAAAGGGCCTCAGGGGTCATTGCCACTGAATCACGACCTCCAAGCAAGCGCATTCCAGCTGTGTGACATTCAGGAAGCAGGAGACTGGGAAAACTATCTTCCTTAGAGGAAGGAAAGTCATCCACAGAGAGTGTGTTTTCAGGCCTCTCTTTGCAGCAAGTGTTTTGCTTCTCAGACATCAGAGCTGCAGGCTTGCTCTGAGGGCCTCAATTGCAGAGTCAGGGCTGTGTGTCTCACTGCACTTTCCAAGCATTGCAGACACATTCCTAGGTTGGAGCAGTGCTTCCCATGAGAAAGAAGCCTCGGGAGTGTGTCTGAGCGGGCTGAGTGCCATGCTAGGGTCACCTAGTCGAGGGCACCTTGCACATCCAATGGGCCCCAGGCGAGTAGCTATGGACCGGCCCTTCGGTTGAGACATCCCAAAGCAGGGAACAAAGCTAGCTCTGTCAGAAGGAGGAAAACAGCAATGGGATGGATTTTCAAGCAGTTGCTAAGTCACACCACGTTAGGGCTCCCCGGGAAAGAAATGCAAATTTTGGCCTCTAGGCCCAGTATCCAGATGTGTGCACAGGATATTTTCCCCACAGGATCCAAGAATGTTCCAGACAGACCTAAGCTCACTAGCTCTCTCCTGCAGAGGAAATGAAATATTGTTGCTGAACCACGAAAAGATGCTGGGATTCTTGGCTTATGGAGGAGAAGAATTCAATCCAGGGCCCAAGACGAGGCTTGATTGCTCAGAGCTTTTGTGCAATAGAGTTTTATTAAAGGATAAAGGAGATAGAGAAAGCTTCTGACAGAGACATCACAAGGGGCAGAAAGCGTACCCCCTTGCTAGTGTTAGTAATGGAGTTATATACTCTCCAATAAGTTATGACAACGAACAAAAGAATGTCTGGAGGTTGTAAAGACTCACTAGACCTACTCCCATAATTTACATTTTAAGATAACAGGATTAGCCAGAAGGTTTTTTCCAGAGACCGTCCTCAAGAAGGATGCA
>NW_017217881.1:0-12243 GCF_001704415.2 Capra hircus | reverse complement strand
GAGTTGGGCGGAGGTGCTCTCGACTAACGACGGGGACCTCAGGGACCCGCTCTGGTGCCTCAGGAAAGGCCAGTCCCCATGCGAGTTGCCCGGGGGCCTCTTGGGATTCTCTCTCCCGTTAATGCCGGGGCCTAAGACCTTGTGTGGAGTCGGTGCTGGAAACTGGAGGATTCCTCTGCCAGTGCCGACATGGTATCTTGGGTGAACTCCTGGAGTCTCCCCAGTGGAGTCAGTCCTCGTCTCGAGTGGGGGCATGCACGTGAGCTTTCCTCCCGAGCTGTAGCAGCAGTGTCACGCTTCCCTTTCGCGTGGATCAAGGTTACTGTGGCTTTCCCAAGAGGCTTTCCCACAGGGCTGTCCCACGTGCCACCGTGGTGTGAGTCGATCCTCGGCTTGAAAGTCGAGGCAGTGCAGGGAAAACAGGTTTCCCTGGAATGGACTGAGACATCTGGGGGACTCTGGGAATGGTGGCACGACCCTGGAGTTCCTCTCGCCTTTCCTGTGGAGAGCGCCTCCTCTTGAGATGCGAACGGGAACGCCGGGAATTCTTTCCCGACCACGCAGGGAAAGGATCCCTCCTCTGAGCTATGGAGGCGGAAACGGGTCTCCTCTGGATGTGGGCGGGACTCTCGTGCTTCCTCTCGAGTGGAGACGGGGTATGTCGGGGAACTTCTTGAGTTGCAGCAAGGGTGTGAAGGACCCTTTGGAAGTTCCAGAGGTTAGGTGTGATTAGCCTCCGAGACGCCTCAGCGGAAATGGGCCTCATCTCGCCTGGAGGGGAGAACCTCCTGGATTTTCTCGAGTTGCGGCAGGTGCTCTCGACTTAAGACGGGACCTCAGGGACCCTGCTCTGGTGGCCTCAGGAAAGGCCAGTCCCCATGCGAGTTGCTCGGGGGCCTCTCGGGATTCCTCTCCCGTCGATGCCGGGCCTAAGACCTTGTGTGGAGATCGGTGCCGGAACCTGAGGATTCCTCTCCAGTGCTGACATGGATCTTGGGTACTTCTGGAGTCTCCCCAGGGGAGTCAGTCCTCGTCTCGACTGGGGGCATGCACGTGCACTTTCCTCCCGAGCTGTAGCAGCAGTGTCATGCTTCCCTTCGCGTGGATCAAGGAATCTGTGGCTTTCATCGAGGCTTTCCCAGGAGGCTTTCCCACGAGGCTTTCCCACAGGGCTGTCCCACGTGCCACCGTGGTGTGAGTCGATCCTCGGCTTGAAAGTCGAGGCAGTGCAGGGAAAACAGGTTTCCCTGGAATGGACTGAGACATCTGGGGGACTCTGGGAATGGTGGCACGACCCTGGAGTTCCTCTCGCCTTTCCTGTGGAGAGCGCCTCCTCTTGAGATGCGACGGAAACACCGGGAATTCTTTCCCGAACACGCAGGGAAAGGATCCCTCCTCTCGAGCTAGGAGGCGGAAACGGGGCTCCTCTGGATGTCGGCGGGACTCTCGTGCTTCCTCTCAAGTGGAGACGGGTTATGTCGGGGAACTTCTTGAGTTGCAAGCAAGGGTGTGAAGTAACCCTTTGGAAGTTCCAGAGGTTAGGTGTGATTAGCCTCGAGAGCCTCAGCGGAAATGGGCCTCATCTCGCCTGGAGGGGAGAACCTCCTGGATTTTCTCGAGTTGCAGGCAGGTGCTCTCCGACTTACGACGGGGACCTCAGGGACATGCTCTGGTGGCCTCAGGAAAGGCCAGTCCCCATGCGAGTTGCTCGGGGGCCTCTCGGGATTCCTCTCCCTGTCGATGCCGGGGCCTAAGACCTTGTGTGGAGTCGGTGCCGGAACCTGAGGATTCCTCTCCAGTGCTGACATGGATCTTGGGGTACTTCTGGAGTCTCCCCTAGGGGAGTCAGTCCTCGTCTCGTATGGGGGCATGCAACGTGCGCTTTCCTCCCGAGATGTAGCAGCAGTGTCATGCTTCCCGTTCGAGTGGATCAAGGAATCAGTGGCTTTTCCTCGAGTCTTTCCACAAGGCTTTCCCACGAGGCTTTCCCACAGGGCTGTCCCACGTGCCAACGTGGTGTGAGTCGATCCTCGGCTTGAAACGTCGAGGCAGTGCAGGGAATACAGGTTTCCCTGGAATGGACTGAGACCTCTGGGGGACTATCAGGAATGGTGGCACGACCCTGGAGTTCCGCTCGCCTTTCCTGTGGAGAGCGCCTCCTCTTGAGATGCGACGGGAACGCCGGGAATTCTTTCCCGAGACCACCAGGGAAAGGATCCCTCCTCTCGAGCTAGGAGGCGGAAACGGGGCTCCTCTAGATGTGGGCGGGAATCTCGTGCTTCCTCTCGAGTGGAGACGGGTATGTCAGGGAACTTCTTGAGTTGCAGCAAGGGTGTGAAGGACCCTTTGGAAGTTCCATAGGTTAGGTGTGATTAGCCTCGAGACGCCTCTGCGGAAATGGGCCTCATCTCGCCTGGAGGGGAGAACTTCCTGGATTTTCTCGAGTTGTGGCAGGTGCTCTCGACTTACGACGGGGACCTCAGGGACCCGCTCTGGTGGCCTCAGGAAAGGCCAGTCCACATGCGAGTTGCTTGGGGGCCTCTCGGGATTCCTCTCTCCGTCGATGCCAGGGCCTAAGATCTTGTATGGAGTCCGTGCCGGAACCTGAGCATTCCTCTCCAGTGCAGACATGGATCCTGGGGTACTTCTGGAGTCTCCCCAGGGGAGTCAGTCCTCGTCTCGAGCGGGGGCATGCACGTGCGCTTTCCTCCCGAGCTGTAGCACAAGTGTCACGCTTCCCTTCGCGTGGATCAAGAGATCTGTGGCTTTCCCTTGAGGCTTTCCCACGAGGCTTTCCCACGAGGCTTTCTCACAGGGCTGTCCCACGATGCCACCGTGGTGTGAGTCGATCCTCGGCTTGAAAGTCGAGGCAGTGCAGGGAAAACAGGTTTCCCTGGAATGGACTGAGACATCTGGGGGACTCTGGGAATGGTGTCACGACCCTGGAGTTCCTCTCGCCTTTCCCTGTGGAGAGCGTCTCCTCTTGATGATGCGACGGGAACGCCGGGAATTCTTTCCCGAACACGCAGGGAAAGGATCCCTCCTCTCGAGCTAGGAGGCGGAAACGGGGCTCCTCTGGATGTGGCGGGACTCTCGTGCTTCCTCTCGAGTGGAGACGGTATGTCGGGGAACTTCTTGAGTTGCAGCAAGGGTGTGAAGGACCCTTTGGAAGTTCCAGAGGTTAGGTGTGATTAGCCTCGAGACGCCTCAGCGGAAATGGGCCTCATCTCGCCTGGAGGGGAGAACCTCCTGGATTTTCTCGAGTTGCGGCAGGTGCTCTCGACTTACGACGGGGACCTCAGGGACCCGCTCTGGTGGCCTCAGGAAAGGCCAGTCCCCATGCGAGTTGCTCGGGGGCCTCTCGGGATTCCTCTCCCGTCGATGCAGGGGCCTAAGACCTTGTGTGGAGTCGTTGCCGGAACCTGAGGATTCCTCTCCAGTGCTGACATGGATCTTGAGGTACTTCTGGAGTCTCCCCAGGGAAGTCAGTCCTCGTCTCGAGTGGGGGCATGGCACGTGCGCTTTCCTCCCGAGCTGTAGCAGCAGTGTCACGCTTCCCTTCGCGTGGATCAAGGGATCTGTGGCTTTCCTCGAGCTTTCCCACGAGGCTTTCCCCGAGCTTTCCCACAGGGCTGTCCCACGTACCACCGTGGTGTGAGTCGATCCTCGGCTTGAAATGTCGAGGCAGTGCTGGGAAAACTGGTTTCCCTGTTATGGACTGAGACATCTGGGGACTCTGGGAATAGTGGCACGACCCTAGGAGTTCCTCTCGCCTTTCCTGTGGTGAGCGCCTCCACTTGAGATGCGACGGGATCGCCGGGAATTCTTTCTCCGACCACACAGGAAATGATCCCTCCTCTGGAACTATGAGGCGGAAACGGGGCTCCTCTGGATGTGGGTGGGACTCTCGTGCTTCCTCTCGATTGGAAACGGGTATGTCGAGGAACTTCTTGTGTTGCAGCAAGGGTGTTAAGGACCCTTTGGAAGTTCCAGAGGTTAGGTGTGATTAGCCATCGAGACGCCTCAGGGAAATGGGCCTCATCTCGCCTGGAAGGGGAGAACCTCCTGGATTTTCTCGAGTTGCGGCAGGTACTGTCGGACTTAAGACGGGGACCTCAGGGACCCGCCCTGGTGGCCTCAGGAAATGCCAGTCCCCATGCGAATTGCTCGGGGCCTCTCGGGATTCCTCTCCCGTCGATGCCGGGGCCTAAGACCTTGTGTGTAGTCGATGCCGGAACCTGAGGATTCCTCTCCAGTGCCTGACATGGATCTTGGGGTACTTCTGGAGTCTCCCCAGGGAAGTCAGTCCTCGTCTCGAGTGGGGGCATGCTCGTGCGCTTTCCTCCCGAGCTGGTAGCAGCTGTGTCGCGCTTCCCTTCGCGTGGATCAAGGGATCTGTGGCTTTCCCTCGAGGCTTTCCTACGAGGCTTTCCCACGAGGCTTTCCCACAGGGCTGTCCCACGTGCCACCGTGGTTTGAGTCGATCCTCGGCTTGAAAGTCGAGGCAGTGCAGGGAAAACAGGTTTCCCTGGAATGGACTGAGACATGTGGGGGATTCTGGGAATGGTGGCACGACCCTGGAGTTCCTCTCGCCTTTCCTGTGGAGAGCGCCTCCTCTTGAAATGCGCCGGGAACGCCGGGAATTCTTTCCCGACCACGCAGGGAAAGGATCCCTCCTCTGGATCTATCAGGCGGAAACGGGGCTCCTCTGGATGTGGGCGGGACTCTCGTGCTTCCTCTCGAGTGGAGTCAGGTATGTTGGGGAACTTCTTGAGTTGCAACAAGGGTGTGAAGGACCCTTTGGAAGTTCCAGAGTTTAGGTGTGATTAGCCTCGAGACGCCTCAGCGGAAATGGGCCTCATCTCGCCTGGAGGGGAGAACCTCCTGGATTTTCTCGAGTTGCGGCAGGTGCTCTCGACTTGAGACGTTGTCCTCAGGGACCCGCTCTGGAGGCCTCTGGAAATGCCAGTCCCCATGGGAGTTGCTCGGGGACCTCTCGGGATCCCTCTCCCGTCGATGCCGGGGCCTAAGACATTGTGTGGAGTCGGTTCCGTAACCTGAGGATTCCTCTCCAGTGCTGAAAAGGATCTTGGGGAACTTCTGGACTCTCCCCAGTGGAGTCAGTCCTCGTCTCGAGTGGGGGCATACAAGTGCGCTTTACTCTCGAGCTGTAGCAGCATTGTAACGCTTCCCTTCGCGTGGATCAAGGGATCTGTGGCTTTCCCTCGAGGCTTTCCCACGAGGCTTTCCCACGAGGCTTTCCCACAGGGCTGTCCCACGTGGCAACGTGGTGTGAGTCGATCCTCTGCTTGAAAGTCGAAACAGTGCAGGGAAAACAGGTTTCCCTGGAATGGACTGAGATATCTGGAGGACTCTGGGAATGGTGGCACAACCCTGGAGTTCCTCACGCCTTTCCTGTGGAGAGTGCCTCCTCTTGAGATGCGACAGGAACGCCGGGAATTCTTTCCCGACCACGCAGGGAAAGGAACCCGTCTCTCGAGCAAGGAGGCCGAAACGGGTCTCCTCTGGATGTGGGCGGGACTCTCGTGCTTCATCCTGAGTGGAGTCGGGTATGCCGGGGAACTTCTTGAGTTGTAGCAAGGGTGTGAAGGACCCTTTGGAAGTTCCAGAAGTTAGGTGTGATTAGCCTCTAGACGCCTCAGCGGAAATGGGCCTCATCTCCCCTGGAGGGGAGAACCTCCTGGATTTTCTCGAGTTGTGGCAGGTGCTCTCGACTTACGACGGGGACCTCAGGGACCTGCTCTGGTGGCCTCAGGAAAGGCCAATCCCCATGCGAGTTGCTCAGGGGCCTCTCGGGATTCCTCTCCCGTCGATGCCGGGGCTTAAGACCATGTGTGGAATCGGTGTCGGAACCTGAGGATTACTCTCCAGTGCTGACATGGATCTTGGGGAACTTCTGGAGCCTACCCAGGGGACTCAGTCCTCGTCTCGAGTTGGCGCATCCACGTGAGATTTGCTCCCGAGCTGAAGCAGCAGTGTCACGCTTCCCTTCGCGTGGATCAAGGGATCTGTGGCTTTCCCTCGAGGCTTTCCCACGAGGCTTTCCCACGAGGCTTTCCCACAGGGCTGTCCCACGTGCCACCGTGGTGTGAGTCGATTCTCGGCTTGAAAGTCGAGGCAGTGCAGGGAAAACAGGTTTCCCTGGAATGGACTGAGACATCTGGGGGACTCTGGGAATGGTGGCACAACCCAGGAGTTCCTCTCGCCTTTCCTGTGGAGAGCGCCTCCTCTTGAGATGCGACGGGAACCCCGGGAATTCTTTCCCGACCACGCAGGGAAAGGATCCCTCCTCTCGAGCTAGGAGGCGGAAACGGGACTCCTCTGGATGTGGGCGGGACTCTCGTGCTTCCTCTCGAGTGGAGACGGATATGTCGGGGAACTTCTTGAGTTGCAGCAAGGGTGTGAAGGACCCTTTGGAAGTTCCAGAGGTTAGGTGTGATTAGCCTCGAGACCCCTCAGCGGAAATGGGCCTCATCTCGCCTGGAGGGGAGAACCTCCTGGATTTTCTCGAGTTGTGGCAGGTGCTCTCGAGTTATGACGGGGACATCAGGGACCCTCTCTGGTGGCCTCAGGAAAGGCCAGACGCCATGCGAGTTGCTCGGGGGCCTCTCGGGATTCCTCTCCCGTAGATGCAGTCGCCTAAGACCTTGTGTGGAGTCGGTGCCGGAACCTGAGGATTCCTCTCCAGTGCTTACATGGATCTTGGGGTACTTCTGGAGTCTCCCAGGTGAGTCAGTCCTCATATCTATTGGGGGCATGCATGTGCAATTTCCTCCAGAGCTGTAGCAGCAGTGTCACTCTTCCCTTCGCGTGGATCCAGGAATCTGTGGCTTTCCTTGGAGGCTTTCCCACGAGGCTTTCCCACGAGGCTTTCCCACGACGTTTTCCCACTGGGCTGTCCCACGTACCACCGTGGTGTGAGTCGATCCTCGGCTTGAAAGTCGAGGCAGTGCTGGGAAAACTGGTTTCCCTGTTATGGACTGAGCATCTGGGGGACTCTGGGAATAGTGGCACGACCCAGGAGTTCCTCTCGCCTTTCCTGTGGTGAGCGCCTCCACTTGAGATGCGACGGGATCGCCGGGAATTCTTTCTCGACCACACAGGAAAAGAATCCCTCCTCTGGAACTATGAAGCGGAAACGGGGCTCCTCTGGATGTGGGTGGGACTCTCGTGCTTCCTCTCGATTGGAAACGGGTATGTCGAGGAACTTCTTGTGTTGCAGCAAGGGTGTTAAGGACCCTTTGGAAGTTCCAGAGGTTAGGTGTGATTAGCATCGAGACGCCTCAGGGGAAATGGGCCTCATCTCGCCTGAAGGGGAGAACCTCCTGGATTTTCTCGAGTTGCGGCAGGTACTGTGGACTTAAGACGGGGACCTCAGGGACCGCCCTGGTGGCCTCAGGAAATGCCAGTCCCCATGCGAATTGCTCGGGGGCCTCTCGGATTCCTCTCCCGTCGATGCCGGGGCCTAAGACCTTGTGTGTAGTCGATGCCGGAACCTGAGGATTCCTCTCCAGCCCTGACATGGATCTTGGGGTACTTCTGGAGTCTCCCCAGGGAAGTCAGTCCGCGTCTCGAGTCGGGGCATGCACGTGCGCTTTCCTCCCGAGCTGTAGCAGCAGTGTCGCGCTTCCCTTTGCGTGGATCAACGGATCTGTAGCTTTCCCTCGAGGCTTTCCCAGGAGGCTTTCCCACGAGGCTTTCCCACAGGGCTGTCCCACGTGCCACCGTGGTGTGAGTCGATCCTTGGGTTGAAAGTCGAGGCAGTGCAGGGAAAACAGGTTTCCCTGGAATGGACTGAGACATCTGGGGGACTCTGGGAATGGTGGCACGACCCTGGAGTTCCTCTCGCCTTTCCTGTGGAGAGCGCCTGCCGGAAGCCTTTGTGAGGAATCCCGCCCGTGACAAGGTCATGAGGAAGGAAGCTGACATACGCAAGGCGTGCTCAGACTTCAGGGGCCCCTCTGGAAATTCCTAAGCATGTACCCCAACAAAAATCTGCCGGCTTTTGTGCTCTGCTTTTCCACTCTTCTGACATTTTCTGGAAAAAGTCAATTCAGGGCTTTAGTCTTCTGCATTTGAAAGAGTGTTTCAATCCAAAAAACCCCTCCGATGGCTTTCTAGCCTGCCTGCAGGACTCTGCAAGTGTGTTTGTTTGAGGCCTCCTGACCGCAGGAGGCACAGGAAGCTTAAAACATCCTAGGAATGTAGGGGCTTCCGAGGAGTCAAAATCTTTAGAATAGGACTGATTATAAGTTTCATTTGTTGAGTCAATGTTTGCTGCCAAATTTTCATATCCTTTATTTTTAGATATAGTTGGTATATAGAAAAACAAGTAGTAGACCTAGTATTAGCAACATTAGATCCTCGAGTTAAGTACCTTCTTTGTTATATCCCACTGCACCTTTGTTCTATCGCACTGCACCTTTGTTCTATAGAGATGTAACTTTAATGCTTTAAGGAGATGCAGATTAAAAAAAACACTTCAGGGGAAACAAAATTAACATTCATTAAGGAAGAGAGCTAAAAAGTGTTAACAAGCCTCTTGGCCAGAAGATAATGTAAATCACCAGAGACCTTTTGTATACAAAATGATGTATAGAAAGAGTCTGCGCTGCGAACGCTACATAATTCTGTGTTACCCATTGATCTCCATGTTTTATCAAAAGTATAAAAGGCCTTCTGAACAATAAAGGATTGGACCAGTTTCTCGAACTAGTCTCTCGGCCTAGTTTCTTGGGACTCTGGATCCCCCCATGTCTCTCTCTCTCTCTTCTTCTCTCCCCTTCCCTCTCTCTGCTCTTTACTTTAACTTCAGGCTGAATCTCCATCTGGGGCGCGGAGGCTCGCCAGGTCTACTTACTTGCCCCGGCTGCTAAGACCCGCACGAAAGGGAGCTTAAGGCGAGGCACCCTTAGATATTCAAGCGGGCGCCGGTGGCCAAACGTAGATGGTGCAAATTCCTTGTCTGGAATTTTAATGGCCTTCCGTGAAAACCAAGCTATTCAGCCCTCTTCCTCCACTTAATCTTCTTATTACACTATAGTTTCTTAACCTAATCTTACATTAATAAACAAACAAGTCTTTCCACGCCAACGCCGTCCACCCTTCGAATTCCCTGGATCCACCGGGGCTGGACCCTGGCAAGCGCCTCCACTTGAGATGCGACGGGAACGCGGGGAATTCTTTCCCCACCACGCAGGAAAAGGATCCCTCCTCTCGAGCTAGGAGGCGGAAACGGGGCTCCTCTGGATGTGGGCGGGACTCTCGTGCTTCCTCTCGAGTGGAGACGGGTATGTCAGAGAACTTCTTGAGTTGCAGCAAGGGTGTGAAGGACCCTTTGGAAGTTCCAGATGTTAGATGTGATTAGCCTCGAGACGCCTCAGCGGAAATGGGCCTCATTTCGCCTGGAGGGGAGAACCTCCTGGATTTTCTCGAGTTGCGGCAGGTGCTCTCGACTTACGACGGGGACCTCAGGGACCCGCTCTGGTGGCCTCAGGAAAGTCCAGTCCCCATGCGAGTTGCTCGGGGGCCTCTCGGGATTCCTCTCCCATCGATGCCGGGGCCCTAGATCTTGTGTGGAATCGGTGCCGTAACCTGAGCATTCCTCTCCAGTGCTGACATGGATCTTGGGGTACTTCTGGAGTCTGCCCAAGGGAGTCAGTCCTCGTCTCGAGAGGGGGCATGCACGTGCGCTTTCCTCCCGAGCTGTAGCAGCAGTGTCGCGCTTCCCTTCCCGTGGATAAAGGGATCTGTGGCTTTCCCTCGAGGCTTTCCCACAGGGCTGTCCCACGTGCCACCGTGGTGTGAGTCGATCCTCGGCTTGAAAGTCGAAACAGTGCAGGGAAAACAGGTTTCCCTGGAATGGACTGAGACATCTGGAGGACTCTGGGAATGGTGGCACGACCCTGGAGTTCCTCTCACCTTTCCTGTGGAGAGTGCCTCCTCTTAAGATGCGACAGGAACGCCGGGAATTCTTTCCCGAAAACGCAGGGAAAGGAACCCGTCTCTCGAGCAAGGAGGCGGAAACGGGGCTCCTCTGGATGTGGGCGGGACTCTCGTGCTTCCTCTCGAGTGGAGACGGGTATGTCGGGGAACTTTTAGAGTTGCAGCAAGGGTGTGAAGGACCCGTTGGAAGTTCCAGAAGTTAGGTGTGATTAGCCTCGAGACGCCTCAGCGGAAATGGGCCTCATCTCGCCTGGAGGGGAGAACCTCCTGGATTTTCTCGAGTTGCGGCAGGTGCTCTCGACTTACGACGGGGACCTCAGGGACCTGCTCTGGTGGCCTCAGGAAAGGCCAATCCCCATGCGAGTTGCTCAGGGGCCTCTCGGGATCCTCTCCCGTCGATGCTGGGGCTTAAGACCATGTGTGGAGTCGGTGTCGAAACCTGTGGATTCCTCTCCAGTGCTGACATGGATCTTGGGGTACTTCTGGAGTCTCCCCAGGGGACTCAGTCCTCGTCTCGAGTGGGGGCATCCAAGTGCGCTTTCCTCCCGAGCTGTAGCAGCAGTGTCACGCTTTCCTTCGCATGGATCAAGGGATCTGTGGCTTTCCTTCGAGGCTTTCCCACGAGGATTTCCCACGAGACTTTCCCAAAGGACTGTCCCACGTGCCACCGTGTTGTGAGTCGATCCTCGGCTTGAAAGTCGAAACAGTGCAGGGAAAACAGGTTTCCCTGGAATGGACTGAGACATCTGGGGGATTCTGGGAATGTGCCTCGATCCTGGAGTTCCTCTCGCCTTTCCTGTGGAGAGCGCCTCCTCTTGAGATGCGACGGGAACGCCGGGAATTCTTTCCCGACCCGCAGGGAAAGGATCCCTCCTCTCGAGCTAGGAGGCGGAAACGGGGCTCCTCTGGATGTGGGCGGGACTCTCGTGCTTCCTCTCGAGTGGAGACGGGTATGTCGGGGAACTTCTTGAGTTGCAGCAAGGGTGTGAAGGACCCTTTCGAAGTTCCAGAGCTTAGGTGTGATTAGCCTCGAGACGCCTAGGCGGAAATGGGCCTCATCTCGCCTGGAGGGGAGAACCTCCTGGATTTTCTCGAGTTGCGGCAGGTGCTCTCGACTTACGACGGGGACCTCAGGGACCCTCTCTGGTGGCCTCAGGAAAGGCCAGTCCCCATGCGAGGTGCTCGGGGGCCTCTCGGGATTCCTCTCCCGTCGATGCCGGGGCCTAAGACCTTGCTTGGAGTCGGTGCCGGAACGTGAGGATTCCTCTCCAGTGCTGACATGGATCTTGGGCTACTTCTGTAGTCTCCCCAGGGGAGTCAGTCCTCGTCTCGAGTGGGGGCATGCACGTGCGCTTTCCTCCCGAGCTGTAGCAGCAGTGTCAAGCTTCCCTTCGAGTCGAACAAGGGATCTGCGGCTTTCCCTCGAGGCTTTCCCCGAGTCTTTCCCACGAGGCTTTCCCACAGGGCTGTCCCACGTGCCACCGTGGTGTGAGTCGATCCTCGGCTTGAAAGTAGAGGCAGTGCAGGGAAAACAGGTTTCCCTGGAATGGACTGAGACATCTGGGGCACTCTGGGAATGGTGGCACGACCCTGGAGTTCCTCTCGCCTTTCCTGTGGAGAGCGCCTCCTCTTGAGATGCGACGGGAACGCGGGAATTCTTTCCCGACCACGCAGGGAAAGGATCCCTCCTCTCGAGCTAGGAGGCGGAAACGGGGCTCCTCTGGATGTGGGCGGGACTCTCGTGCTTCCTCTCGAGTGGTAACGGGTATGTCGGGGAACTTCTTGAGTTGCAGCAAGGGTGTGAAGGACCCTTTGGAAGTTCCAGAGGTTAGATGTGATTAGCCTCGAGACGCCTCAGCGGAAATGGGCCTCATCTCGCCTGGAGGGGAGAACCTCCTGGATTTTCTCGAGTTGCGGCAGGTGCTCTCGACTTACGATGGGGACCTCAGGAGACCGCGCTCTGGTGGCCTCAGGAAGGCCAGTCCCCATGCGAGTTGCTCGGGGGCCTCTCGGGATTCCTCTCCCCTCGATGCCGGGGCCTAAGACCTTGATGTGGAGTCGGTGCCGGAACCTGATGGATTCCTCTCCAGTGCTGACATGGAATCTTGGGGTACTTCTGGAGTCCTCCCCAGGGGAGTCAGTCCTCGTCTCGAGTGGGGGCATGCAGTGCGCTTTCTCCGAGCTGTAGCAGCAGTGTCACGCTTCCCTTCGCGTGGATCAAGAGGCATCAGGGGCTTCCTTTGGAGGCTTTCCCCACAGGACTGGTCCCACGTGCCA
>NW_017217880.1:0-12244 GCF_001704415.2 Capra hircus | reverse complement strand
TGGAAAGCCTCGAGGGAAACCACACTGATCCCTTGATCCACGCGAAGGGAAGCGTGACACTGCTGCTTTCAGCTCGGGAGGAAAGCGCACGTGCATGCCCCCACTCGAGACGAGACTGACTCCCCTGGGGAGACTCCAGAAGTACCCAAGATCCATGTCAGTACTGGAGGGAATGCTCAGGTTCGGCACGTACTCCACACAAGATCTTAGGTCCCGGCATCGACGGGAGAGGAATCCCCAGAGGCCCGCGAGCAACTCGCATGGGGACTGGCCTTTCCTGAGGCCACCAGAGCGGGTCCCTGAGGTCCCGTCGTAAGTCGAGAGCACCTGCCGCAACTCTAGAAAATCCAGGAGGTTTCTCCCCTCCAGGCGAGATGAGGCCATTTCCGCTGAGGACTCTCGAGCTAATCAAACCTAAACCTCTGGAACTTACAAGGTTCTTTCACCCCTTGCTGCAACTCAGAAGTTCCCGACATACCGTCTTCCACTCGAGAGGAAGCACGAAGTCCCGCCCACATCCAGAGGAGCCCCGTTTCCGCCTGCTAGCTCGAGAGGAGGGATCCTTTTACCTGCGTGGTCGGGAAAGAATTCCCGGCATTTCCGTCACATCTCAAGAGGAGGCGCTCTCCACAGGAAAGGCGAGAGGAACTCCAGGGTCGTGCCACATTCCCAGAGTTCCCCAGATGTCTCAGTCCATTCCAGGGAAACCTGTTTTTCCTGCACTGCCTCGACTTTCAAGCCGAGGATCGACTCACAACACGGTGGCACGTGGGACAGCCCTGTGGGAAAGCCTCGTTGGAAAGCCTCGTGGGAAAGCCTCGAGTGAAACACAGATCCCTTGATCCACGCGAAGGGAAGCGTGACACTGCTGCAAAGCTCGGGAGGAAAGCGCACGTGCATGCCCCCACCACTCGAGACGAGGACTGACGCCCTGGGGAGACTCCAGAAGTCCCCAAGATCCATGTCAGCACTGGAGAGGAATCCTCAGGTTCCGGCACTGACTCCACACAAGATCTTAAGCCCCGGCATCGACGGGAGAGGAATCCCGAGAGCCCCCCGAGCAACTCGCATGGGGAACTGGCCTTTCCTGAGGCCACCAGAGGGGGTCCCTGAGGTCCCCGTCGTAAGACGAGATAACCTGCCGCAACTCGAGAAAAATCCAGGAGGTTCTCCCCTCCAGGCGAGCTGAGGCCCATTTCCGCTGAGGTATCTCAAGGCTAATCACAACTTACCTCTGGAACTTCCAAAGGGTCATTCACACCCTTGCTGCAACTCAAGAAATTCCCCGACATACCCGTCTCCACACGAGTGGAAGCACGAGAGTCCCGCACACATTCCAGAGGAGCCCCGTTTCCGCCTCCTAGCTCGAGAGGAGGGATCCTTTCCCTGCGTGGTCCGGAAAGAATTCCCGGCGTTTCCCGACGCATCTCAAGAGGAGGCGCTCTCCACAGGAAAGGGCGAGAGGAAGTTCAGGGTCGTGCCACCATTCCACAGAGTCCCCCAGAAGTCTCAGTCCATTCCAGGTAAACCTGTTTTCCCTGCACTGCCTCGACTTTCAAGGGAAGGATCGACTCACACCAAGGTGGCACGTGGGACAGCCCTGTGGGAAAGCCTCGTGGGAAAACCTCGTGGGAAAGCCTGGAGGGAAAGCCCCAGATCCCTTGATCCAACGCGAAGGGAAGCGGCGACACTGCTGTTACAGCTCGGGAGGAAAGCACACCTGCATGCCCCACTCGAGACGAGGACTGACTCCCCTGGGGAGACTCCAGAAGTACCCCAAGTTCCATGTCAGCACTGGAGAGGAATCCTCAGGTTCTGGCACCGACTCCACAGAAGGTCTTAGGCCCCGGCATCGACGGGAGAGGAATCCGAGAGGCCCCAGAGCAAACTCGTATGGGGACTGGCCTTTCCTGAGGTCACCAGAGCGGGTCCCTGAGGTCCCCATCGTAAGTCGAGAACACCTGTCCGCAACTCGAGAAAATCCAGGAGGTTATCCCTCCAGGCGAGATGAGGCCCATTTCCGCTGAGGCGTCTCGAGGCTAATCACACCTAACCTCTGGAACTTCCAAAGCGTCCCTTCAAACCCTTACTGCAACTTAAGAAGTTCCCCGACATACCCGTCTCCCCTCAAGAGGAAGCAAGAGAGTCCCGCCCACATCCAGAGGAGTCCCGTTTCCGCCTCCTAACTCGAGAGGAGGGATCCATTCCCTGCGTGGTCGGGGAAGAATTCCGGCTTTCCAGTAGCAGCTCAAGAGGAGGCGCTCTCCACAGGAAAGGCAGAGGAACTCCTGGGTCGTGCCACCATTCCCAGAGTCCCCCAGATATCTCAGTCCATTCCAGGGAAACCTGTTTTCCCTGCACTGCCTCGACGTTCAAGCCGAGGATCGATTCACACCACGGCGGCACGTGGGACATCCCTGTGGGAAAGCCTCGTGGAAAAGCCTCGTCTGAAAGCCTCGAGGGAAAGCCTCGAGGGAAAGCCACAGATCCCTTGATCCACGCGAAGGGAATCGCGACACTGCTGCTACAGCTCGGAAGGAAAGCGCACGTGCATGCCCCCACTCGAGACGAGGACTGACTCCCCTGGGGAGACTCCAGAAGTACCCCAAGATCCATGTCAGCACTGGAGAGGAAACCTCAGGTTCCGGCACCGGCTCCACACAAGATCTTAGGCCTGGGCAATGAGGGGAGAGGAATCCGAGAGGCCCCAGAGCAACTCGCATGGGGACTGGCCTTTCCTGAGGCCACCAGAGCGGGTCCCTGAGGTCCCCGTCGTAAGTCGAGAGCACCTTCTGCAATTCGAGAAAATCCAGGAGGTTCTCCCCTCCAGGCGAGATGAGGCCCATTTCCGCTGAGGGTCTCGAAGCTAATCACACCTAAACTCTGGAACTTCCAAAGGGTCCTCCACACCCTTACTGCAACTCAAGAATTTCCCCGACATATCCGTCTCCACTCGAGAGGAAGCACGAGAGTCCGCGCCCACATCCAGAGGAGCCCTGATTCCGCCTCCTAGATCGAGAGGAGGGATCCTTTCCCTGCGTCGTTGGGAAAGAATTCCCGGCGTCCGTCGCATGTCAAGAGGAGGCGCTCTCCACAGGAAAGGCGAGAGGAACTCCAGGGTCGTGCCACCATTCCTAGAGTCCCCCAGATATCTCCATCCATTCCAGGGAAACCTGATTTCCCTTCACTGCCTCGACTTTCAAGCCGAGGATCGACTCACACCACGGTGGCACGTGGGACAGCCTGTGGGAAAGCCTCGTTGGAAAGCCTCGTGGGAAAGCCTCATGGGAAAGCCTCGAGCGAAAGCGACAGATCCCTTGATCCACGAGAAGGGAAGCGTGACCCTGCCTGCTACAGCTCGGGAGGAAAGCGACACGTGCATGCCCCCACTCGAGACGAGGACTGACGCCCCTGGGGAGACTCCAGAAGTACCCCAAGATCCATGTCAGCACTGGAGAGGAATCCTCAAGTTCCGGCACCGAATCCACACAAGTTCGTAGGCCCCGGCATCGACGGGATAGGAATCCCGAGAGGCCCCTGAGCAACGCGCATGTGGACTGGCCTTTCCTGAGTCCACCAGAGCGGGTCCCTGAGGTCCCCGTCATAAGTCGAGAGCCCCTCCGTAACTCAAGAAAATCCAGGAGGTTCTCCCCTCCAGGCAAGATGAGGCCCATTTCCGCTGAGGCGTCTTGAGGCTAATCACACCTAACCTCTGGAACTTCCAAAGGGTCCTTCACACCCTTGCTGCAACTCAAGAAGTTCCCCGACATACCCGTCTCCACTCGAGAGGAAGCACGAGAGTCCCGCCCACATCCAGAGGAGCCCCAGTTTCTGCCTCTTAGCTCCAGAGGTGGATCCTTTCCGTGCGTTGTCTGGAAAGAATTCGCCGCGTTCCCGTCGCATCTCAAGAGGGGACGCTTTACACAGGAAAGGCGTGAGGAACTGCAGGGTCGTTCCACCATTCCAGAGTCCCCCAGATGTCTCAGGCCATTTCAGGGAAACCTGTTTTCCCTGCACTGCCTCGACTTTCAAGCTGAGGATCGACTCACACGACGGTGGCACGTGGGACAGCCCTGTGGGAAAGCCTCGTGGGAAAGTCTCGTGGGAAAGCCTCGAAGGAAAGCCACAGATCCCTTAATCCAAGTGAAGGGAAGCGTGACACTGCTGCTACAGCTCGGGAGGAAAGCGCACCTGCATGCCCACACTTGAGACGAGGACTGACTCCCCTGGGGAGACTCCATAAGTACCCGAAGATCCATGTCAGCCCTGGAGAGGAATCCTCACGTTCCAGCACCGACTCCACACAAGGTCTTAAGGCCCCGGCATCAGGGGAGAGGAATCCCGAGAGGCCCCCGAGCAACACGCATGGGGACCTGCCTTTCCTGAGGCCACCAGAGCGGGTTCCTGATGTCCCCGTCATAAGTCAAGAGCACCTGCCGCAACTCGAGAAAATACAGGAGGTTCTCCCTTCCAGGCGAGATGAGGTCCATTTCCGCTGAGGCGTCTCGAGGCTAATCACACCTAACCTATGGAACTTCCAAAGGGTCCTTCACACCCTTACTGCAACTCAAGAAGTTCCCGACATACCGTCTCCACTCGAGAGGAAGCATGAGAGTCCCACCATATACAGAGGAGCCTCGTTTCCACCTCATGGCTCGAGAGGAGGGATCCTTTCACTGCGCGGTCGGGAAAGAATTCCCGGCATTCTCCTCGCATCTCAAGAGGAGGCGCTACTCCACAGGAAAGGCGAGAGGAACTCCAGGGTCGTGCCAACATTCCCAGAGTCCCCCAGATGTCTCAATCCATTCTAGGGAAACCTTTCTCCCTGCACTGCCTCGACTGTCAAGCCGAGGATCGACTCACAGCACGGTGGCACGTGCGACAGCCCTGTGGGAAAGCCTCGTTGGAAAGCCTCGTGGGAAAGCCTCGAGTGATAACCACAAATCCCTTGATCCATGCGAAGGGAAGTGTGACACTGCTGCAAAGCTCGGGAGGAAAGCGCACGTGCATGCCCCCACTCGAGCCGAGGTCTGACGCCCCTGGGGATACTCCAGAAGTCCCCGAAGATCCATGTCGGCATTGGAGAGGAATCCTCAGGTTCCGGCACTGACTCCACTCAAGATCTTAAGCCCCGGCATCGACGGGAGAGGAATCCCGAGAGGCCCCCGAGCAACTCGCATGGGAACTGGCCTTTCCTGAGGCCACCAGAGCGGGTCCCTGAGGTCCCCGTCGTAAGACGAGATAACCTGCCGCAACTCGAGAAAATCCAGGAGGTTCTCCCCTCCAGGCGAGATGAGGCCCATTTCCGCTGAGGCGTACCGAGGCTAATCACATCTAATATCTGGAATTTCTAAAGGGTCCTTCACACCCTTGCTGCAACTCAAGAAGTTCCCCGACATACCCGTCTCCACTCGAAAGGAAGCACGAGAGTCCCGCTCACATCAAGAGGAGCCCCGCTTCCGCCTCCTAGTTCGAGAGGAGGGATCTTTTCCCTGCGTGGTTGGGAAAGAATTCCTGGCGTTCCCGTCGCATCTCAAGAGGAGGCGCTCTCCACAGGAAAGGCGAGAGGAACTGCAGGGTCGTGCCATCATTCCCTGAGTCCCCCAGATGTCTCAGTCCATTCCAGGGAAAACTGTTTTCCCTGCACTGCCTCGACTTTCAAGCCACGGATCGACTCACACCACGGCGGCACGTGGGACAGCCCTGTGGGAAAGCCTCGTGGGAAAGCCTCGTGGGAAAGCCTCGTGGGAAAGCCTCGAGGGAAAGCCACAGACCCCTTGATCCAAGCAAATGTAAGCGTGACACTGCTGCTACAGCTCCGGATGAAAGCGCACGTGCATGCCCCCACTCGAGACGAGGACTGACTCCCCTGGGGAGACTCCAGAAGTACCCCAAGATCCATTGCAGCACAGGAGAGAAATCCTCAGGTTCCGGCACCGACTCCACACAAGATCTTAGGCCCCGGCATCGACGGGAGAGAAATCCCGAGAAGCCCCCGAGGAACTTGCATGGGGACTGGCCTTTCATGAGGCCACCAGAGCGGGTCTCTGAGGTCCAAGTCGTAAGTCGAGAGATCCTGCTGCAACTCGAGAAAATCCAGGAGGTTCTCCCCTCCAGGCGAGATGTGGCCCATATCCGACGAGGCGTCTCGAGGCTAATCAACAAGCGTCTGGAACTAACAAAGGTGCCTTCAAACCCTAACTGCAACTCAAGAAGTTCCCCGAAATACCCCTCTCCACTCGAGAGGAAGCACGAGAGTCTTGCCCACATCCAGAGGAGCCCGTTTCCGCCTCATAGCTCGAGAGGAAGGATCCTTTCCCTGCGTTATCCGGAAAGAATTCCCGGCGTTCCACTCGCATCTCAAGAGGAGGCGCAACCACAGGAAAGGCAAGAGGAACTCCAGGGTCTTGCTACCATTCCCAGAGTCCGCCAGATGTCTCAGGCCATTCCAGGGAAAACTGTTTCCCTGCACTGCCTCGACTTCAAGCTGAGGATTGACTCACACCACGGTGGCACGTGGGACAGCCCTGTGGGAAAGCCTCGTGGGAAAGCCTCGTGGGAAAGCCTCGTGGGAATGCCTCAAGGGAAAGCCACGTATCCCGTGATCCACCCGAAGGCAAGCGCGACACTGCTGCTACAGCTCGAGAGGAAATCGAACGTGCATGCCCCCACTCGAGACGAGGTCTGACTCCCCTGGGGAGACTCCAGAAGTACCCCAAGATCCATGTCAGCACTGGAGAGGAATCCTCAGGTTCCGCCAGCGACTCCACACAAGGGCTTAATCCCCGGCATCAAAGGGAGAGGAATCCCGAGAGGCCCCGAGCAACTAGCATGGGGACTGGCCTTTCCTGAGGCCACCAGAGCGGGTCCCTGAGGTCCCCTTCGTAAGTTCAGAGCACCAGCCCCAACTCGAGAAAATCCAGGAGGTTCTCCCCTCCAGGCGAGATGAGGCCCATTTCCGCTGAGGCGTCTCGAGGCTAATCAAACCTAACTTCTGGAACTTCCGAAAGGGTCCTTCACACCCTTGCTGCACCTCAAGAAGTTCCCCGACATACCCGTGTCCACTCGAGAGGAAGCACGATAGACCTGCGCACATCCAGAGGAGCCCCGTTTCCGCCTCATAGCTCGAGAGGAGGGATCTTTCCCTGCGTGGTCGGGAAAGAATTCCCGGCGTTCCCGTCGCATCTCAAGAGGAGGCGCTCTCCACAGGAAAGGCGACAGGAACTCCAGGGTAATGCCACCATTCCCAGAGTCCCCCAGATGTCTCAGTCCATTCCAGGGAAACCTGTTTTCCCTGCACTGCCTCGACTTTCAAGCCGAGGATCGACTTACACCACGGTGGCACGTGGGACAGCCCTGTGGGAAAGCCTCGTGGGAAAGCCTCGTGGGAAAGCCTCGAGGGAAAGCCACAGATCCCTTGATCCACGCGAAGGGAAGCGTGACACTGCTGCTACAGCTCGGGAGGAAAGCGCACGTGCATGCCCCCACTCGGGACGTGGACTGACTCCCCTGGGGAGACTCCAGAAGTACCCCAAGATCCATGTCAGTACTGGAGAGGAATACTCAGGTTCCGGCACCGACTCCAAACAAGGTCTTAGGACCCTGCATCGATGGGAGAGAAATCCCGAAAGGCTCCCGAGCAACGCGCATGGGGACTGGCCTTTCCTGAGGCCTCCAGAGGTGGTCCCTGTGGTCCCCGTCGTAAGTCGAGAGCACCTGCCGCAAGTCGAGAAAACCCAGGAGGTTGTCCCCTCCAGGCGAGATGGGGCCCATTTCCGCTGAGGCGACTCGAGGCTAATCACACCTAACCTCTGGAACTTCCAAAGGGTCCTTCACAGCCTTGTTGCAACTCAAGAAGTTCCCGGACATACCCGTCTCCACTCAAGAGGAAGCACGAGAGTCCCGGCCACATCCAGATGAGCCCCGTTTCTGTCTCCTAGCTCGAGAAGTGGGATCCTTTCCCTGCGTCGTCGGGAAAGAATTCCCGGCGTCCGTCGCATCTCAAGAGGGGGGGCTCTTCACAGGAAAGGCGAGAGGAACTCCAGGGTCGTGCCACCATTCCTAGAGTCCCCCAGATGTCTCAGTGCATTCCAGGGAAGCCTGTTTCCTCGGCACTGCCTCGACTTTCAAACCGAGGATCGACTGACACCACGGTGGCACGTGGGACATCACTGTGGGAAAGCCTCGTGGGAAAACCTGGTGGGAAAGCGTCGTGGGAAAGCGTCGTGGAAAGCCTCGAGGGAAAGCCACAGATCCATTGATTCTCGCGAAGGGAAGCTCAACACTGCTGCTACAGCTCGGAGGAAAGCGCACGTGCATGCTCCCACTCGAGACGAGGACTTACTCCCCTGGGGAGACTCCAGAAGTGCCCCAAGATACATGTCGGCAATGGAGAGGAATCCTCAGGTTTTGGCACAGACTCCACACAAGATCTTAGGCCCCGGCATCGACGGGAGAGGAATCCCGAGAGGCCCCCCAGCAACCCGCATGGGAACTGGCCTTTCCTGAGGCCACCAGAGCGGGTCCCTGAGGTCCCCGTCGTAAGACGAGATAACCTGCCGCAACTCGAGAAAATCCAGGAGGTTCTCCCCTCCAGGCGAGATGAGGCCCATTTCCGCTGAGGCGTACCGAGGTTAATCACATCTAAAATCTGGAATTTCTAAAGGGTCCTTCACACCCTTGCTGCAACTCAAGAAGTTCCCCGACATTCCCGTCTCCACTCGAAAGGAAGCACGAGAGTCCCGCTCACATCAAGAGGAGCCCCGCTTCCGCCTCCTAGTTCGAGAGGAGGGATCTTTTCCCTGCGTGGTTGGGAAAGAATTCCTGGCGTTCCCGTCGCATCTCAAGAGGAGGCGCTCTCCACAGGAAAGGCGAGAGGAACTGCAGGGTCGTGCCATCATTCCCTGAGTCCCCCAGATGTCTCAGTCCATTCCAGGGAAAACTGTTTTCCCTGCACTGCCTCGACTTTCAAGCCACGGATCGACTCACACCACGGTGGCACGTGGGACAGCCCTGTGGGAAAGCCTCGTGGGAAAGCCTCGTGGGAAAGCCTCGTGGGAGAGCCTCGAGGGAAAGCCACAGACCCCTTGATCCAAGCAAATGTAAGCGTGACACTGCTGCTACAGCTCCGGAGGAAAGCGCACGTGCATGCCCCCACTCGAGACGAGGACTGACTCCCCTGGGGAGACTCCAGAAGTACCCCAAGATCCATTGCAGCACAGGAGAGAAATCCTCAGGTTCCGGCACTGACTCCACACAAGATCTTAGGCCCCGGCATCGACGGGAGAGAAATCCCGAGAAGCCCCCGAGGAACTTGCATGGGGACTGGCCTTTCATGAGGCCACCAGAGCGGGTCTCTGAGGTCCAAGTCGTAAGTCGAAAGCTCCTGCTGCAACTCGAGAAAATCCAGGAGGTTCTCCCCTCCAGGCGAGATGTGGCCCATATCCGACGAGGCGTCTCGAGGCTAATCAACAAGCGTCTGGAACTAACAAAGGGGCCTTCAAACCCTAGCTGCAACTCAAGAAGTTCCCCGAAATACCCCTCTCCACTCAAAAGGAAGCACGAGAGTCTTGCCCACAGCCAGAGGAGCCCGTTTCCGCCTCATAGCTCGAGAGGAAGGATCCTTTCCCTGCGTTATCCGGAAAGATTTCCCGGCGTTCCAGTCGCATCTCAAGAGGAGGCGCAACCACAGGAAAGGCAAGAGGAACTCCAGGGTCTTGCCACCATTCCCAGAGTCCGCCAGATGTCTCAGGCCATTCCAGGGAAACCTGTTTCCCTGCACTGCCTCGACTTTCAAACCGAGGTTCGACACCCACCATGGTGGCACGTGGGACAACCCTGTGGGAAAGCCTCGTGGGAAAGCCTCGAGGGAAAGCCACAGATCCCTTGATCCACCGAAGGGACCCGTGACACTGCTGCTGCAGCTAGGGAGGAAAGCGCACGTGCATGCCCCCACTCGAGACAAGGACTGACTCCCCTGGGGAGACTCCAGAAGTACCCCAAGATCCATGTCAGCCCTGGAGAGGAATCCTCAGGTTCCGGCACCGACTCCACACAAGGTCTTAGGCCCTGGTATCGAAGGGAGAGGAATCCCGAGAGGCCCCCGAGCAACTCGCATGGGGACTGGCCTTTCCTGAGGCCACCAGAGCGGGTCCCTGAGGTTCCCGTCGTAAGACGAGAGCTCCTGCCACAACTCGAGAAAGTCCAGGAGGTTCTCCCCTCCAGGCGTGATGAGGCCCATTTCTGCTGAGGCGTCTCCAGGCTAATCACACCTAACCTCTGGAACTTCCAAAGGGTCCTTCACACCATATCTGCAACTCAAGAAGTTCGCCGACATACCTTTCTCCACTAGAGAGAAAGCACGAGAGTCCCGCCCACATCCAGAGGAGCCCCGTTTCCGCCTCCTAGCTCGAGAGGAGGGATCCTTTCCCTGCGTGGTTGGGAAAAAATTCCCGGCGTTCCCGTCGCATCTCAAGAGGAGGCGCTCTCCACAGGAAAGGCAGAGGAACTCCAGGGTCGTGCCACCGTTCCCAGAGTCCCCCAAGATGTCTCAGTCCATTCCAGGGAAACCTGTTTTCCCTGCACTGCCTCGACTTTCAAGCCGAGGATCGACATCGACACACACCACGGTGGCACGTGGGACAGCCCTGTGGGAAAGCCTCGTGGGAAAGCCTCGTGGGAAAGCCTCGAGGGAAAGCCTCAAGGGAAAGCCACAGATCCCTTGATCCACGCGAAGGGAAGTGTGACAGCTGCTGCTACAGCTCGGGAGGAAAGCGCACGTGCATGCCCCCTCTCGAGACGAGGACTGACTCCCCTGGGCAGACTCCAGAAATACCCAAGATCCATGTCAGCACTGGAGAGGAATCCTCAGGTCCGGCTCCGACACCACACAAGGACTTAGGCCCCGGCATCGACGGGATAGGAATCCCGGAGAAGGCCCCGGAGCAACTCAGCATGGGGACTGGCCTTTCCTGAGTCCACCAGAGGCGGTCCCTGAGGTCCCCGTCGTAAGTCGAGAGCACCTGCCGCAACTCGAGAAAATCCAGGAGGTTCTCCACTCCAGGCGAGATGAGGCCCATTTCCGCTGAGGCGTCTCGAGGCTAATCACACCTAAACTCTGGAACTTCCAAAGGGTCCTTCACAGCCTTGCTGCAACTCAAGAAGTTCCCCGACATACCCGACTCCCTCGAGAGGAAGCACGAGAGTCCCGCCCATATCCAGAGGAGCCCCGTTTCCGCCTCCTAGCTCGAGGGAGGGATCCTTTCCCTGCGTGGTCGGGAAAGAATTCCCGGCGTTCCCGTCGCATCTCAAGTGGAGGCGCTCTCCACAGGAAAGGTGAGAGGAACTCCAGGTTTCGTGCCACATTCCCAGAGTCCCCCAGATGTCTCAGTCCAATCCAGGGAAACCTGTTTTCCCTGCACTGCCTCGACTTTCAAGCCGAGGATCGACTCACACCACGGTGGAACGTGGGACAGCCCTGTGGGAAAGCCTCGTGGGAAAGCCTCGTGGGAAAGCCTCGAGGGAAAGCCACTGATCCCTTGATCCACGCGAAGGGAGTCGTTACACTGCTGCTACAGCTCGGGAGGAAAGCGCACGTGCATGCCCATCGAGACAAGGACTGACTCCCCTGGGGAGACTCCAGAAGTACCCCAGGATCCATGTCAGCACTGGAGGAATCCTCAGGTTCCGGCACCGACTCCCCACAAGGTTTAGGCCCCGGCATCGATGGGAGAGGAATCTGGAGAGGCCCCGAGCAACCTCGCTTGGGGACTGGCCTTTCCTGAGGCCACCAGAGCGGGTCCCTGAGGTCCCCGTCGTAAGTCGAGAGCACCTGCCGCAACTCGAGAAAATCCAGGAGGTTCTCCCCTCCAGGCGAGATGAGGCCCATTTCCGCTGATGCGTCTCGAGTCTAATCACATCTAACATCTGGAACTTCCAAAGGGTCCTTCACACCCTTGCTGCGCAACTCAAGAATTCCCCGACATACCCGTCTCCACTCGAGAAGAAGCACGAGAGTCCCGCCCACATCCAGAGGAGCCCCGTTTCCACCTCTTCGCTCGAGAGGTTTGATCCTTTCCCTGCGTGGTCGGGAAAGAATTCGCAGCGTTCCCTCGCATCTCAAGAGGAGGCGCTCTCCACAGGAAAGGCCGAGAGGAACATCAGGGTCGTGCCACCATTCCCAGAGTCCCTCAGATGTCAGTCCATTGCAGGAGAAAACTGTTTTCCCTGCACCAGCCTCGACTTT